>NW_024070208.1:57005330-57098679 GCF_014754425.2 Oryx dammah
CTGCTGCTGCTGCTGCTGCTGCTGCTGCTGCTGCTGCTGCTGCTGCTAAGTCGCTTCAGTCGTGTCCGACTCCGTGCGACTCCATAGACGGCAGCCCACCAGGCTCTGCCATCCCTGGGATTCTCCAGGCAAGAACACTGGAGTGGGCTGCCATTTCCTTCTCCAATGCATGAAAGTGAAAAGTGAAAGTGAAGTCGCTCAGTCACGTCAGACTCTTAGCGATCCCATGGACTGCAGCCTACCAGGCTCCCCGTCCATGGGATTTTCCAGGCAAGAGTACTGGAGTGGGTTGCCTTGTCTAATAATGGGGTGGCCACTGAATTTGAACAGAGTAAAGAAGATGGAGAGTGAAAAGTGATGTAAAGACAGCTAGGAACTATATCGTTAAGTGACTATACATCATGGTGTTTTCTTTAGGTTCTGCTGCATGAAATAGGGAGCAAAGTTAAAATCTCCTTGCTGGGAGTTGCAGTTTTGAAAACAAGTCTCTATTTATTATGAGAAGAAAGGAGTATAAGGAAGCAAGTATATTGCAGAGACACCATGTATGAGATTTTTTTAAATGTCTATGAAAGAAATCATAGGGTCAGAATATAGGTACAGGAAGTGAAAAGAATTTGCTTTGTTGATATATTCAAAATAAAAGTTGACAGATTTCTTAGTGGATTGGAATTAGTGTCTGACATGAATGTTAATTTCAATCTTTGACTAGTGTAGCTGAAACAACATTGGTTTTAATTAGGTGGGGGAATAGGGAAATAAGCGAAAGGCATAAAAGTAGTCAGCAAGAAACAAGAGTTAGTACTTAGAAATATTAATTTTGTGATGCTTATTAGATATCCTGGTGGGAATGTTGAGTCAGCAATATAAATATTCACATTTTTAACTTATAGATTTTTTAATTTATATTACACCACTGCTTTGGATAAAATTAATATTTTCACTTGATATAAAATAGAAATATCTTATTTAAACATGATCTTGACTATCCAGAATGCTTATTTTCTTATCTTGAACATAGATCACAGCTTATTTTATGGTTACTTTCCAGGTTAGCAGGATGATGCTTATTTCCTACTCGAGATTCACAATAAGAAAATACACTGAAGAAATGGACAATATGATGCTTTTATCTAATCAAGGTAAAAGAAAAAAAAATCTCATAATATTGCTGTTTCAGACACTCTATGGTCAATATTAGCTGAAAAATGTATTTTATCTCAAAAACTAAATACATATGTGTGTGTGTGAGAGAGAGAGAAAGGCAGAGAGGGAAGATTTCTGCTAAATTGAAAAACTTGAAAATAATTAAGAAGTTTCTTAGAAATATATCAATGACTAGAATTGAGTTGCTTTTAGAAGTAGAAGGATGATTCCAATGTTCACCCTTTCACATATTCCCTTTCCTACTTGACTAGGAATTAGAATAAATTATATCCTTACCATGATTATAGAAATTCTTCTACATAGTTCTTGGTGGAAGTTTTTAGTAAGTTTTGGGCATGCAAGGTGAAATTTGTCATTTCAGAAAAAAATGACTGTGCCAGGAAATAAGAAATGGTTGTTGATTATTTATGTAACATTACAGGGAACATCTTAAGATAGTGATGACATATGCTCTGTAAATGAACCAAGTCCTGCTTTTATTACCTCTGGCCATAGCAGCCTGAAATATAGATTAGCACTGACTTGAATGATCTCTCCAAAAAAAAAAAAAAAAAAAAGGTACTGATCAGAATTCTGTTTTTAAGAGCCCCTAAGAAAAAGATCTTAGAATGCTCCCAAGTCAAATGTATTAATAGTTCCTTTATTTGGTTCTAATACACATATAAGGACAGTGATGTGGAGGAGCAGGAAGTGACATAAACACCAAGTGGCCTTTGTGAGAAGTTATATTTTGGGGGTGGGTCCAGACAGTTATCATAGGAAAGGTCTTATAATTAATGGCATATGCTGCTTGAGAGTGCTTCCAAGCCCCTATCTGTTAACTTTGTCTTTGTGGCTTAAGGTTGGTTGATGAACCGCAAGCAAGTTTTTAGAATGTTTCTGTCTTACCATTTCTCTTATAATTATCAGTATCATCATGACAGTATGTAATTTAATGTTTTAAATTGTAATTGTTCAGCATTTCAGAAGGTATATTAGTAGGTTTTCTGTATGCTCAACTGGGAAAATAGCCAAACTTTATTATACTGTTTTCAACTCTAAAGAGCATACTGATACACAGACAAACTTTTATATACCTATTTCTTCTTTGATTATTGGAGATAATGTTCCTTACCATTGTTTTTGGAATTAAAATAAGATGTGGAGAAAGAAAGCTTGCAAATTCTTGATTTTTGTTTTGTTCAAATGATGAGATTTTATTTTTACAGTTCAAAGAGTAATTATTTGAATAGACTGTATATTGTACATAATAAGCACCTATAAATGCCCTTCTAGATTACTAAAATATTAATATAATTTGAAACCTTAAATTATGAGGGCTGCTGCTTGCATGTGATACTAAGAAAGACTCTAGAGCATATCTAAATGTTAAGCTTCAGTTAGAACTATGCCATCACCCAGAGAACATCCCCTCTACTAAATGTCTTTTAAGCGACCATTAACATAGGCAGTGATTAATATGACACTGTAAATGATTAAGCAGGTGGCAATTATTAGGTAGCTTAGCAGGATTTAACTCAATTGTAGAAATTCAAAACCCCAAATAGAGTTCCTTAATGACTTCTTAGTAATTGTGCTGAATTACTAATATAGTGTTAACTGTCTTTCAATTGAACTCAGGTGCAAAAACATGTGAACATTTACTAGCTTTAAAAATCTCCTTCAGATTTAGTGTTTGTTCCATTTATTTTTTTCTGCAAAGTAGATAATCACTATTCCTCCTTGCATTTTCTTGCTTTCAAAATTATAGAAGCAAAATGTAAAATATCAAACTGCAATGCTTCCTTCCCTCTTTACTTCCTTCCTATATTCATCCCTCTTTTCCTTCCTGCCATCTTTCTATTTCTCTCTTGTTCTTCGTTTAGTAAATTATAGCATTCTGATGAATATGAAAAAGTATCCCACTTCTTTTTAATTTTTATTCCTTAGTCTGTAGAGAGTTAAACTCTCCTTTAACATGTTTGTCCATTTTACTTCCTTTGTAAATTGCTTGTTTATATATTTTGCCTTTTATTATATTGAGGTGTTTTTAATAATTTAATTGGAAGATAATTGCTTTTCAGTATTATGTTAGTTTTTGCTGTACAACAACATGAATCAGCTATAAATATACATATATGTCCCAAACCTCTTGAGCCTCCTTCCCACACCTATCTTACCTCTCTAGATCATCACAGAGCACTGAGTTGAGCTCCCTGTTCTATACAGCAGCTTCCCACTGTTTTACAATGGTAGTGTACATATGCACATTGAGATTCTGCTTGATTTCATATGGATTTGGTAAAATGTCTTTCTCTATTCTGTATATTATTTTTGTGCATAAGCACTAAATGTTGACATATTATTTATTTTATAATGCTTTCTTCATACAAAAGTTTTCAGTTTAATCAAGTAAGATTTATTATTTCTTTGTGTATATCTACATGTTATCTTGTTTCAGAAGGTTAGTCTATCCTTGAGGTCTATAGGAAGTCCCTGTATTAGTAACAAGGGTTTAATGAATGTTGTACTTCTAGGGATTTTTAGTAGGTTTCAGGGCTTCTAAGTTCATAGTATTTTTTGTAATAAAATGTCTTAGAATCTAAGAATCTAATAAAAAACTTCATTACAAATTACTCTTGACTATAAAGGAAAGTGTTGAGGCTTTTATTTTATGGAAAAACCATAGAGATTTATAATTTGACACTATTACATGTAATTTTCCTTTACGTGTATAATTCATACTGTAGAAGAAATATGTGCAGTTAAGCATATTTTTTCCCAGCAAAGCATAAGAACTTGGCTGAAACACTGCATTTTATTAGCAAACTCTCATATTTAAAATAGAGATTTTGTCTTACATTCTGATTAACTATGGTAGAGTTTCAAGTCAGCATTAGTCTCAAGACTTAAAGCAATTACCAATTAATTAATTCCTACTTTTGAGTATTTTTTTCTTTCTAGATTAAACTAAGAACACGTAAAGTCAATTTAAAAATTCCCATGATCCTTTTCATTTGGAAAATACTAAAACAAATTGAATAATTTCTGAAAAAAATTTAATGTATTTAAACAAAAAAAATGTAGAAATACTCATTTGTGAAATATTAACCATATTTGAAATATAAAAAATCTACATACTTTAATATATCACACTTATTTGCAGATAATTTCTGAAATAGTATGTATGTTTGTTTCTATAAGCTAGAATTCTAAGACAGAAAATAAACAGCAAATTTAAAAATTCTCAATAAAATGTTCATCAAGTAAGCATAGAAATATATCTTCCTGTTAAATCAATTCAGTTTTTAGGCATGTACCTAATGCACATTGACTCTGAAGCCCCATAATGATATTTATATGTGAATGTATGAATTTCCATTGAGTTACTTAGAATAAAAGCATAAGAGCATTAGAGTAAACTGAAAGGCTATTTTAGTAACTTAATAGAAAAGTAATTATTTTTTTTACTGGTTCAATAATTTCCCCCCCTGGTTAAAAATTTAATCCTGAGAATAACTGATATGCAAAGGCCAGCAAAGGAAATATAAATGTTTAAAGCCTGAGTGAAATCATGATGTACTACAAAATGCATTTGCTTAAAAAAATTGTTTATTTTTAAGTATCCATAGTAAATTTAGTTGAAATTTAAGATATGAAATAAAAATACTGATTATTCTTAATTTTTGTTATTAATGGTGCTTATACATGTGTACACATAATAGCTTTTCATTTGCTTATAGCTTATACTTCTAAATATTCATACACTTGTTTTCAAAATAATGGATATCTGCTAATTTCCTATTCAATACAAGAATACCTCATTTTACTGTGCTCTACTTTATTGAGCTTCACAAATACAGGGTTTTAATAAATTGCAGATTTGTAGCAACTCTTAGTTTAATAACTCAACGGATGCCATTTTTCCGACAGCATTTGCTCAGTTCATGACTCCATGTCACCTTTTAGTAATTTTCCCAAAATTTCAAACTTTGTAAATATTATTATATTTGTAATGGCAATATGTAATCAGAGATTTTTGACGTTACTCTTGTAATTGCTTAGGGGTGCCATGGCATCACTCATGTAGGATGATGCCTTTAATTGATAACTTTTGCATATGTTTTGACTGACCCTTACTCACCTTTCTTCCTCTTCTCGGCCTCCCTTTTCTCAGATACAACAGTATTGAAATTAGGCCAATAAATAATCCTATAGTGCCCTGTAAGTTGTTAAAGTGAAAAGTTGCAGATCTCGCTCCTTAAATCAAAAACTAGAAATAAATAAGCTCAGGAAGGAAGTCCTGCCAGGTATCTAGGCTGGTATCTAGAAATCTTGTGCCAGTTAGTCAAGTTGGGAATGCACAAGAAAAGTACTTGAAGGAAATTAAGAGCCAATCCAGTCAACCCACAATTAGGAAAGCAAGGCAGCATTATTGCTAATATGGGGAAAGTTTAGTGATTTGGATAAAAAGTCAAACTAGCCATATCATTCCCTTAAGAAATGGTCTAACCCAGAGCAAGCCTCTAACTCTTAATACTTTTGAAGACGAATAGAGGTGAGGAAGCTGCGGGAGAAAAGTGTGACACTAGCAGAGTATGGTTCCTGAGGTTTAAGGAAAGAAGCCAGCTCCATATCATAAATGTACAAGGTGAAGCAGCTGCTGATGTAGAAGTTTCAGCAAGGTTTCAGAAGATATGGCTTAGTTAACTGATGAAGATGGCATCATTAAAACAGACTTTCAGTGTAAATAGAGCAGCTTTGAAAGTAAAAGGAAAGTCAGTCATGTCCGACTCTTTGCAAGGTGTCTGACTCTTTGTGACTCCTTGGACCACAGCACGCCAGGCCTCCCTGTCCATCACCAACTCCTGGAGTTTACCCAGACTCATGTCCATTGAGTCGGTGAAGCCATCCAACCATCGCATTCTCTGTTGTCCCCTTCTCCTCCTGTCTTCAGTATTTCCCAGCATCAGGGTCTTTTCCAATGAGTCAGTTCTTCCCATCAGGCGGCCAAAGTATTGGAGTTTCAGCTTCAACATCAGTCCTTCCAATGAACACTCAGGATTGATATCCTTTAGCTTGGACTAGTTGGATCTCTTTGCAGTCCAAAGGACTCTCAAGAGTCTTCTCCAACACCACAGTTCAAAAGCATCAATTCTGTGGTGTTCAGCTTTCTTTATAGTCCAACTCTCAAATCTATACATGACTACTGGAAAAATATAGCCTTGACTAGATGGACCTTTGTTGGCAAAGTAATGTCTCTGCTTTTGAATATGATATCGAGGTTGGTCATAATTTTCCTTCCAAGGAGTAAGCGTCTTTTAATTTCATGGCTGCAATCACCATCAGCAGTTATTTTGGAGCCCAATAAATAAATAAATAAATAAAGTCTGACACTATTTCCACTGTTTTCCCATCTATTTGCCATGAAGTGATGGGACCAGAGGCCATGATCTTCATTTTCTGAATGTTGAGCTTTAAGCCAAATTTTTCACTCTCCTCTTTCACTTTCATCAAGAGGCTCTTTAGTTTCTCTTTACCTTCTGCCATAAGGGTGGTGTTATCTGCATATATGAGGTTATTGATATTTCTCCCAGGAATCAGATTCCAGCTTGTGTTTCTTCCAGCCCAGCGTTTCTCATGATGTACTCTGCATATAAGTTAAATAAACAGGGTGACAATATGCAGCCTTGACGTACTCCTTTTCCTATGTGGAACCAGTCTGTTGTTCCATGTCCAGTTCTAACTGTTGTTTCCTGACCTGCATATAGGTTTCTCAAGAGGCAAGTCAGGTGGTCTGGTATTTCCACTACTTTCAGAATTTTCCACAGTTTATTGTGATCCACAGAGTCAAAGGATTTGGCATAGTCAACAAAGCAGAAATAGATGTTTTTCTGGAACTCTCTTGCTTTTTCCATGATCTAGCAGATGTTGGCAGTTTGATCTCTGGTTCCTCTGCCTTTTCCAGAACAAGCTTTAACATCTGGCAGTTCACTGTTCATGTATTGCTGAAGCCTGGCTTGAAGAATTTTGAGCATTACTTTACTAGCATGTGAGATGAGTGCAATTGTGCAGTAGTTTGAGCATTCTGTGGCATTCCCTTTCTTTGGGATTGGAATGAAAACTGACCTTTTCCAGTCCTGTGGCCACTGCTGAGTTTTCCAAATTTGCTAGCATATTGAGTGCAGCACTTTCACAGCATCATCTTTCAAAATTTGAAATAGCTCAGCTGGGATTCCGTCACCTCTACTAGATTTGTTTGTAGTGATGCTTTCTAAGGCTCACTTGACTTCACATTCCTGGATATCTGGCTCTAGGTGTGTGAATACACAATTGTGATTATCTGGGTTGTGAAGATCTTTTTTGTACCATTCTTCTGTGTATTCTTACCACCTCTTCTTAATATCTTCTGTTTCTATTAGATTCATACCATTTCTGTCCTTTATTAAACCCATCTTTGCATGAAATGTTCCCTTGGTATCTCTAATTTTCTTGAAGAGATCTCTAGTCTTTCCCATTCTGTTCTTTTCCTCTTTGCATTGATCGCTGAGGAAGGATTTTTTATCTCTCTTTTCTTCTTTGGAACTCTGCATTCAGATGCTTCTATCTTTCCTTTTCTCCTTTGCTTTTCACTTCTCTTCATTTCACAGCTATTTGTAAGGCCTCCCCAGACAGCCATTTTGCTTTTTTGCATTTCTTTACCACGGGGATGGTCTTGATCCCTGTCTCCTGTATAATGTCATGAACCTCCATTCATAGTTCATCAGGCACTCTGTCTATCAGATATAGTACCTTAAATCTATTTCTCACTTCCACTGTATAATCATAAGGGATTTGATTTAGGTCATACCTGAATTGTCTAGTGGTTTTCCCTACTTTCTTCAATTTAAGTCTGAATTTGGTAATAAGGAGTTCATAATCTGAGCCACAGTCAGCTCCCCGTCTTGTTTTTGCTAACAGTAAAGAGTTTCTCTGTCTTTGGCTACAAAGAATATAATCAATCTGATTTCAGTGATGACCATCTGGTGATGTCCATGTGTAGAGTCTTCTCTTGTGTTGTGGAAGTGTGTCTTTGCTATGACCAGTGCGTTCTCTTGGCAAAACTCTTTTAGCCTTTGTCCTGCTTCATTCCGTAATCCAAGGCAAATTTGCCTGTTACTCCAGGTGTTTCTTGACCTCCTACTTTTGCATTGCAGTCCCCTATGATGAAAAGGACATCTTTTTTGAGTATTGGTTCTAAAAGGTCTTGTAGGTCTTTGTAGAACCGTTCAACTTCAGCTTCTTCAGTATTACTGGTTGGGGCATAGACTTGGATTACTGTGATATTGAATGGTTTGCCTTGGAAATGAACAGAGATCATTCTGTCATTTTTGAAATAGCATCCAAGTACTGCATTTTGGACTCTTTTGTTGACCATGATGGCAACTCCATTTCTTCTGAGGGATTCCTGCCCACAGTAGTCGATATAATGGTCATCTGAGTTAAATTCACCCATTCCAGTCCATTTTAGTTTTCTGTTTCCTAGAATGTTGACGGTTACTCTTGCCATCTCCTGTTTGACCACTTCCAATTTGCCTTGATTCATGGACCTATAACATTCCAGGTACCTATGCAATATTGCTCTTTACAGATTTGGACCTTGCGTCTATCACCAGTCACATCCACAGCTGGGTATTGTTTTTGCTTTGGCTTCATCCCTTCATTCTTTCTGGAGTTATTTCTCCACTGATCTCCAGTAACATATTGGGCACTTACTGACCTGGGGAGTTCCTCTTTTAGTATCCTATCATTTTGCCTTTTCATACTATTCGTGGTATTCTCAAGGCAAGAATACTGAAGTGGTTTGCCATTTCCTTCTCCAGTAGACCACATTCTGTCAGACCTCTCCACCATGACCTGTCTGTCTTGGGTGGACCCACATGGCATGGCTTAGTTTCACTGAGTTAGACAAGGCTGTGATCTGTGTGATCAGATTGGCTAGTTTTCTGTGATTATGTTTCATTGTATCTGCCCTCTGATGCCCTCTCACAGCACCTACTGTCTTACTTGGGTTTCTATTACCTTGGACGTGGGGTATCTCTTCACAGCTGCTCCAGGAAAGCACAGCCACTGCTCCTTACCTTGGACAAGGGGTATCTCCTCACAGCCGCCCCTCCTGACCTTGAATGTGGAGCAGCTCCTCTTGGCCCTCCTGCACCCGCTCAGCCACTGTTCCTTGGATGCAGCTTTATATTGGAAGAAAATGCCATCTAGGACTCTAATAGAACTTCCCTGTAGCTCAGATGGTAAAGAATCTGCCTGCAATGCAGGAGACCTGGGTTCAATCCCTGGGTTGGAAGATCCTCTGGAGAAGGGAATGGCTACCCACTCCAGTATTCTTGCCTGGAGAACCCCATGGACAGAGGAGCCTGGTAGGCTACAGTCCACGGAGTCACAAAGAGTCGGACACAACTACGCGATACTACTACTACTACTAAGTCCAGAATGGGCTCCAGCTAAAATGTAAAAGAGTGGCGAAGGAAAAAACACATCTGCCATTGAAGGAAATGTCTACCTATGTCTACCTAAGGATCTTAATATCCACAGAGAAGAAGTCAATGCCTGACTTCAAAGCTTCAAAGCACAGGCTGACTCTCTTGTGAGGAGCTAACACAGCTGCTGTCTTTAAGCTGAATACAGTGGTTATTTACTGATTTGAAAGTTCTAGGGCCCTTAAGAATTATGCTAAATCTCCTCTGTGTATGCTCTGTAAATCAAATAACAAAGCCTGGATGACAGCAGATTTGTTTACAATATGGTTAACTGAATATTTTAAACCCACTGTTGAGACCTGCACTCAGAAAAAGAAAAAAAAAAAATACTACTTTCAAATTATTACAGCTGATTAAAAATGTACCTGTCACCCAAGAGCTTTAATGGAGATATACAATAAAATTAATTTTGTTATCATGTCTGCTAATACAACATCCACTCTGTAGCCCTAGTAATTTCCAGTCTTATTATGTAAGCCTATTTCATAAGGATATAGCTGCCATATATAGTGATTCCTCTTGCGAATCTGGGCACAGTAAATTGAAAACCTTTTGAAAAGTATTCACCACTCTAAATACCATTAAGGACATTCATGATTCATAAGAAAAGGTCAAAATATCAACATTAATAGGAGTTTGTAAAAAGTTAATTCCAACCCTCATGGATGACTTTTAGGGGTTCAAGACTTCAGTGGAGGATATGTGATGGAACATAGCAAGAAAACTAGAATTAGAAGTGGAGCCTGAAAATGTGACTAAATTGATGCAATCTTATGAAACAGTTTTCATGGATGAAGAGTTACTTCTTATAGATAAGCAAATAAAGCAGTTTCTTGAGATGGTGAAGATGCTGTGGTGTTTGTAGAAATGACAACAAAGGATTGAGAATATTACCTGAATTTAGTTGATAAAACAGTGGCAGGGTTTAAGAGGATTGACTCCAGTTTTGAAAGAAGTTCTGTTGTGACTAAAATGCTATCAAAAAACATTATGTGCTACAGATTAATTGTGAAAGTCAATCAAAGCAGTAGTGTTTGCTGTTTTATTTTAAGAAATTGTCACAGCCACCCCAGTCACCCCACCCTTATCAGTCTCAGCCATCGACACTGAGGCAAGACCCACCACCAGCAATAAGACTTTGGTCCCCAGAAGGTTCACATGATTATTAACATATTTTAGCAATAAAGCATTTTTATTAAGATATGCACATTGTTATTTTAGATAATGCTATTGCATACTTAATAGACTACAATATAGTGTAAACATAACATTTACCTGCACTGGGAAATGAGAATTTTTTTGTGATTTGCTTCTTTACAATTTTCTTCATTACTGAACTTGCAGTATTGCTGAGATATGTCTTAAAATAATTAGAATATTTGAAAAGGAGTATATGAATATTTAAATAGTATAAATTGTAAACAAATGAAAAGCTCTTATGTGTACATGCATAAGCATTATTAATAACAAAAGTTAATATTAATCAGTATTTTTGTTTCATATATTAATTTTCAATTAAATTTCCTATGGATACTTTAAAGTAGACAATTATTTAAACAAATGCATTTAGTAGTATAATGAGATTTCACTCAGGTTTTAAACATTGCGATGTTATGAAATTTCGCTCAACAGCTCTTTTTTTTTTTAAATAAAGTCTACTTGCTTATTAGTTTCATTATTTTAAAACATTTTAAGATCATTATAGATTCACACACTATTATAAAAAATAATGCAGATCCTGCATCGGACATAGACTGGCAGTTCGATTCTAACATGATATTATACATGTTTCAATACCATTCTCCCAAGTCATCTCACCCTCTCCCTCTCCCACTGAGTCCAAAAGTCCGTTATACACATCTGTGTCTTTTTTGCTGACCCTGACACGGGGATGACCCAGAGAGATGTTGTGGGGAGGGGGTGTGGGAGGGGGGTTCAGGTTTGGGAATGCATGTACACCCGCGGTGGATTCATGTCAATGTATGGCAAAACCAATACAGAATTGTAAAGTAAAATAAAAAATAAATAAATTAAAAAACAACAACAACAACAACAAAAAAATGCAGAGATTCTGTGTACCCTTCACTTTGTTAATGTTGTTTTATAGTCAATCTTTGTTTAATTTTAGGTTTATATTAATGCTACTAGTCAATTTGAATTAAGAAGTATAACTTCACTGCTGCTGTTAAGTCGCTTCAGTCACGTCTGACTCTGTGCTACCCCATAGACGGCAGCCCACCAGGCTCCTCTGTCCCTGGGATTCTCCAGGCAAGAATACTGGAGTAGGTTGCTATTTCCTTTTCCAATGCATGACAGTGAAAAGTGAAAAGTGAAAGTGAAGTCGCTCAATCGTGTCCGACTCTTAGCAACCCCATGGACTGTAGCCTACCAGGCTCCTCCATCCATGGGATTTTCCAGGGAAGAGTACTGGAGTGGGGTGCCATTGCCTTCTCCAGATAACTTCACTAGAAGACAGTAAGAGAAAATCTTGGGGTAGGGAAACATTTTTTAAATTTAATACAAAAGCACTTTTCCAAAAATGGAAATCTCAATAAATAAGATTTCATTAAAATTAAGATCTATCTTAAAAAAGTATTTAGATACGTTTAAAAAGCTGAAATATTAAGAAAATATTTGTGATACATGTATCCCACATAGGTTTTCTGTATAGAACACATAAATATGAATTAATTACATCAATTAAGTGAAAAAAATGCATAAAATTTTTAAATGATAAAGTTAGTTGGAAAAATAGCATGCATAAACATGTCCAGATTACAAGTAATCACTCCAATCTGAATCTAACTCATAATGAAATACCACCAGTGCCCACCAGAATGGGTAAATTATTACTTTTCAACTACCAGGAGTTTTCAAGAATGCAGAGAAATTTTAACTATATATTTTATTAGTTGAGTACAAAAGGGGATATTCACTTCGTAAGTTTGAGCTGTGGATCAACATACAGGTGTCTTAGCAGAAAATCCTGTTTTAATTATATATGTAAGAGTCACAGGTAGAAATGTGCAAAATATGATGTGCCCCAAAAATACACAGGATATTATTTGTAATTACTACTACAATCTGAATGTATATCAGTAGAAAATATATATAAAATAGGTATATTCATGCAATTATTTTTATACATTAATAAAAGTAAATTAGAATTATGCCCCCAAATGGGGTGACTCTTAAAAACATAATGTGGAGTGCAATAAAGCAAACAAAAAAGTATTTATGCTGCAATACCATTCTTGTAAAGATAAAAAAGAATCAAAATTAAATGACTGTTAGTAATCAGGATAGGGTTGCCTTTCTGGAGGAAAGAATGGACAGTGATTGGAGAGGGTATGAAGGGTCTTCTGGTTTGCTATTAGTTTTCTGTTTCTTGATAGTTGTAGTTACAAAGATGTGATCATGTTGTGATAATCCACTGAGTTGTACAGTTCTGAATCACACACTTTTCTCTTTATTTGTGATACTTCAGAGGCATAACTATTGGTAGCAATATTTTAGAAATTGCCTCATCACACATGCAAGACTTTTCTATAATTTATAATTTTAAATGGTAAAGAAAATGATAATTTTCTTTTTTGAAGAAGTTGCATCAATTTATAATCACACTAAAATAAATAAGTTATAATATGTATTATAATTTTTAACACTTGATATTATCAGGACATCAATTTTAAAAATTGTTTTTATATTTTTATATTTACTTAATTTTATTGGAGTAAAATTGCTTTAAAATTTTGTGTTAGTTTCTGCTGTATAATGACGTGAATTTACTATATATACATACAGATATCCCCTACCTCTTGAACCTCCCTCCTACTCTCCCCACCCCACCTCTTAAGGTGTACCTTATTTTAATCTTACTTGCATTTATTTGGTCTATTATATGTTTCTATCTACCTATCTATTACTATCTATCCATCTGTGTATTTATCTATATCTGTTATGTGAGGTGAAGTCTGTAAAAGATAACTCATTTTATTTCACTTAATTTAACCTTTTAATTTTTTTGACTGTGTCATGCAGCATGCAGGATCCTAGTTCTCTGACAAGGGAGGGAACCCAGGCCCTTTGCAGTGGGAGCACAGAGTCCTAAACATTGGACCACCAGGGAATTCCTTAGGATACCTCCTTTTATAATCTTAACATGTGAATATTGATATTTTTTTTTCTATGCTTCAAACAAACATTACTACCAGAAATGCTACTTTACTGGGGTTTTCACTTGATCAACTCAGGGTTATATACAAATTGTAATAAATATGTTCAGAAGATACTAAAAGATTCTAACATAGAGTAATAAAAAAGCTTTATAACTTAACCAAGTTTCATAAAACAAAGTATATGCCACTTACATAATAAATTATAAAACATTGGGAGAAGTCAATCAAAGTACTACTATGTAACTGCAGACTAACTTCTGCTGCAGGATGTGCTGAAAATACTTTAGAAGTTTACAAATATAGACTTTGTGAAAGATAGCTATTTTAATAAAGAGAGAAATGGAACATGTTTCTTAGAAATCAACCCTTGGTGTCCGATAAAAAGCTTACTAACATATTAGATAAAAAGCCAAATGTTTTGTTCTCAAATCAGGAAAAACGTTTGAAAAAAAGGGCCCAAAGAAAACAGTAAAAGAACTACAAGGACTAGTTTGCCGGGGGCCACCACAGGAGATCTCACCCATGACAAGGTCATGTGGAAGAGAACTGTTAAGCAAGGCTTCAGAACTCAATGGGCTCCCTAGGCTTTCTCGAGCATCTACCCCAAAAGCAGAATTTGTCTGTTTTACTATTTCATGACTTTCACCAACTCCTCTGACATTAACAGGGGTCTATTCCTGACCACCTTTCTCTGTGGAAAATTAACTTAAGTCTATAGCTAATAAGTCTCCTGGACATGAGAGAAATATTTCAAATCAAACCCCCTCTGTTAGCGTTATAGCTTGCTTGGCAGGTATATCCAGACCCTTGCAGCTACACATATGATTATTTACAGCCTCCCAACTGTGAGAGGCACAAAAAACCTAAAACATAGAGCCTTTCAAAGAGTTAAAAGTTATTAGAGTAGTGCTAATGTAGGATTTCATTATTGGGCCAATGCTTGTTGCTAAGTTCCCATATCTCTTATCCACTGTGCACCTGGGAGTGCATTAGTTAACATAGTTGGAAAGTAAGAAAAACAAGTGTAGCCTTGAAATTAACCACATCAAACTTTTGAGCTAATTGGTTCTTGCTTGTAACTCACTGCACCTTTGCTTTGTGAGAATGTAACTCTAATACTTTTTAAGGCTGACATAGATTAGAAATATAAGAAAAAACATTTCAAGGGAAAATAAGTTTTCTGGTTGAGAAGCCTTTATCAAAAGAGGGTCATAAAATGTTCACAGGCCTCCAAAGACAGAAGATAATGTACACAATATTGTTTATGGGAAAGGTTTGCAGAAAAATCCTGGTTTTGATAAAGACAAAACAGATATAATGTTTGGGCTGACTCTATGACTTTGCATCTTTCATTTCCCTCTATGTACAAGTAAAGGTATAAAAGACCCTTCTGAAAATAAAAACAATGGGCCTTGCTTGAAAAAGCTTGGTCACCCCGTGTTTTTCTTTTTTCTCTTTTTTTTCTCTCTTACTTTCTTTTTCAGGCTGATCCCTTGGAGCATAGAGGCTCCCTGCGTTCACTTATCTGCCCGGGTTTCTAAGACCTGAATGGGAAGACGTTCTGCATCTTCACTCCCTCGGGAGACGGGGAAGGCACCTGTGGCCTCCGTGAACAGGGCAAACTTCTTGTCTCGAAGTTTTATTGGCTTTCTATGTAAACCAAGGAATATCAGCCTCTTTCTCTCCTCTGTTTTCTCATCTATAATATTCTTTCCTTATCTCTCTGTCTAAATCATCCGCCGATGCCGTTTTTCCTTCAGGTTCCCCTGGATCCTGCAGGGGCTGGACCCCGGCAATAGGTAATTACAAGGTGATGTTAATTATGGCATTAACAATTAAGCAACATTGGGCCATTCAGCATCTGTCTAATGCAGCCATTAATGATTTATTTCTGGCAGCTTTGCTTCTTATGTTTTTAGAGAAGCAACATCAGTATTAATTGAAGAAAACTGAGAAAAAGAAGGTGTAAGTCCAGGACATATATTGGACAAAAAATCTGAGAACTTTCTGCCAAGATGCAGGAGAGAATCTCAATGAGTTTTGAGTTTATTTTCTCTTAATTAATTTAATTGGAGGATAATTATTTTACAATACTCTGCTGGTGGTTTTTGCCATGCATCAGCATGTATTGGCCATAGGTATACCTGTTTCCTCCCCATCCTGAAGCCCACTTCCACTTCCCTCCCCACCCTATCCCTCTTGGTTGTCCCAGAGCACTGGCTTTGGGTCCCCTGCCTCATGCATCGAACTTGCACTGATCATCTATTTTACATATGGTAATGTACATGTTTCAATGCTACTCTCTCAAATCATCCCATCCTAACCTTCTCCTCCTAAGTCCAAAAGTCTGTTCTTTACATCTGTGTTTCCCTTGCTGCCCTGCATGTAAGATTATTGGTACCGTCTTTCTAAATTCCATATATATGCATTAATATACAGTATTTATCTTTCTCTTTCTGACTTACTTCACTCCGTATAATAGACCCCAGGTTCACCCACCTCATTAGAACTGACTCAAAAAAGTTCCTTTTAATAGCAGAGTAATATTCCATTGTGTATATGTATATATATATATATACCACAACTTCCTTATCCATTCATCTGCAAAGGGGCATCTAGGTTGCTTCCATGTCCCAGCTATGTTAAACAGTGCTATGATGAACACTGGGGTACATGCATCTCTTTCACTTCTGGTTACCTTGGGGTGTATGTATAGCAGTGAGATTGCTGGGTCGTATAGCAGTTCTGTTCCTGGTTTTTTAAGGAATCTCCAGTTTTCTATGGTGGCTGTACCAGTTTGTATACCCACCAACAGTGTAAGAGGGTTCTGTTTTCTCCACACCCTCTGAAGTATTTATTCTTTGTAGACATTTTGATGATGTTCATTCTGACAGGTGTGAGATGATACTTCATTGTGGTTTTGATTTGTATTTCTGTAATGAGTAATGTTGAGCAACATCTCATGTGTTTATTAGCCATTTATATGTCTTCTTTGAAGAAATGTCTGTTTAGGTCTTTTGTCCATTTTTTTAATTGGGTTGTTCATTCTCTGGTATTGAGCTGCATTGTGAAGTGAAAATTGTTCAGTTGTGTCCAACTGTTTGTTACCCCATGGACTA
This sequence comes from Oryx dammah, assembly GCF_014754425.2. Classification (NCBI taxonomy): domain Eukaryota; kingdom Metazoa; phylum Chordata; class Mammalia; order Artiodactyla; family Bovidae; genus Oryx; species Oryx dammah. The sequence goes on from NW_024070208.1 coordinate 57,022,305, forward strand.
TAGAGTCCATGGAATTCTCCATGCCAGAATACATGGTACCTTTTCCTTCTCCAGGGTTTCTTGTGAACCCAGGTATTGAAACCAGGTCTCCCACATTGCAGATGGATTCTTTACCAGTTGAGCCACAAGGGAAGCCCAAGATTACAGAGTGGGTAGCCTGTCCCTTCTCCAGGGTATCTTCCCAAACCAGGTACTGAACCCACATATTCTGTATTGCAGATGGATTCTCTACGAGCTGAGCCACAAGGGAAGCCCAAGATTACTGGAGTGGGTAGCCTGTCTCTTCTCCAGCAGATCTTCCCGACCCAGAAATTGAAGTGGGGTCTCCTGCATTGCAGGTGGATTCGTTACCAACTAAGCTATCAGAGAAGCTCCATTGAGCTGCATTAGCTGCTTGGACAGTTCGGAGATTAATTCTTTGTCAGTTGTTTCATTTGCTGTATTTTATCCTATTCTGAGGGCTGTCTTGTCACCTTGAATATAGTTTCCTTCATTGTGCAAAAGAATTTAAGTTTAACAGGTCCCATTTGTGTATTTTAGTTTCTATTTTCATTACTCTAGGACTTTGAAAGATAAATAAAAAAGAATAAGGAATATTTTTTAAAGTGACACTAAGACCACTCTGTGTTTTAGCTTCATTTCCGTGTTTCCCAAAGTTGATCAGTAAAAATGTTAGAAATTTATATTCTAGACACCTTCTTAATCCAAATATATTTTCAAACCATGAGATCATTTGGTAATAATTTCCCAGTGACAGTTATTCCAATTTTTCATAACATAGTCTGAGAAATAGTCTTCTTTCTTAATCATAGAAAACTTCTATTTCTATTTCTGAGAGGATTTTTTTTTAAGAGCCAATGGCAAAAAAAAAAAAAAAAAAGTTATGAAGTGGGTGTCAAAGCCTTTATCCACTTAGCAGGAGTCATTTCAGCTCTGCATTGCTAAGGTTTGAATAAACATCACTGTATGTTATGATTTGGTTGCAAATAAATTTCTAATGAATAAGAGCAGAAGGACTACCCCTAATATTTGAATTTTGTGAAAAACAAAATCTAAATGTGGAATGCATAGGTTTCTATAGAATGCTACTGTTTTAGTTGTGTTGACACTGAACCAGAAAATTTAGATATAAAGGTTGATGTGAAATTAAAATATTTCTAATATGAACAATCTTTCTAAGGTATCATTCTTTATGGTTATTAAACTCCAGATGCAGATAGGAAAACTGAAAATGATTTTAAAAAAGAAAAAAAAAATGGAAAGACAGAAAGAAAAACAATGAGTATCAGGGATATTCCACTTAATATCACTACATTAAAAAAGCACATAAAAATTAGTGACTTATTACAGTTGTCATTTTATTATCTTTCATGGTCTTGCCTGTCTGTATTTGAACAACGATTTCTCTAGACTTCTGGCTAAGATGGTAGCTGGAGCTGAAGTAGGAGGGGTTCTATGAAATAGATGGGTATAATTTGGGCATTTCACTGTCTTCATTTTGTCTTAGTCATTTTACATGAATTATCTCTTTTTTGCTGTTTTCTGCTTCCTCAGAGCATAACCATTTCTTGTGATTGAGATGATTTAACATTAAAAGTCAGCAAACTATAGCACAAATAGAATTGCCAGGTAAGATAGGACAGTGAGTTAAATTTCAGGTAAACATGAACAACTTTTTGTGTATAAATATGTTCTGGAACAACAGACTGGTTCCAAATAGGAAAAGGAGTATGTCAAGGCTGTATATTGTCATCCTGCTAATTTAATTTATATGCAGAGTAGTACATCATGAGAAATGCTGGGCTGAAAGAAGCACAAGCTGGAATCAAGATTGCCAGGAGAAATGTCAATAATCTCAGATACGCAGATAACACCACCCTTATGGCAGAAAGTGAAGAGGAACTAAAAATCCTATTGATGAAAGTGAAAGAAGAGAGTGAAAAAATTGGCTTAAAGCTCAACATTCAGAAAATGAAGATCATGGCATCTGGTCCCATCACTCCATGGGAAATAGATGGGGAAACAGTGGAAACAGTGTCAGATTTATTTCTTGGGGCTCCAAAGTCACTGCAGATGGTGACTGCAGCCATAAAATAAAAAGACACTTACTCCTTGGAAAGAAAGTTATGACCAACCTAGATAGCACATTAAAAAGCAGAGACATTACTTGGTCAACAAAGGTCCATCTATTCAAGGCTATGGTTTTTCCTGTGGTCATGTATGGATGTGAGGGTTGGACTGTGAAGAAAACTGAGCACTGAAGAATTGATGCTTTTGAACTGTGGTGTTGGAGAAGACTCTTGAAAGTCCCTTGGACTGCAAGGAGATCCAACCAGTCCATTCTAAAGGAGATCAGTCCTGAGTGTTCATTGGAAGGACGGATACTGAAGCTGAAACTCCAGTACTTTGGCCATCTCATGCGAAGAGTTGACTCATTGGGGAAGATTCTGATGCTTGGAGGGATTGGGGGCAGGAGGAGAAGGGGGCGACAGAAGTTGAGATGGCTGGATGGCATCACCAACTCTATGAACATGAGTTTGAATGAACTCCAGGAGTTGGTGATGGATAGGGAGGCCTGGCATGCTGCAATTCATGGGGTCGCAAAGAGTCGGACATGACTGAGCGACTGAACTGAACTGATCTGATGTTCTGGAAAATATTTGGAATGTAATTACACTTTAAAGAAAAAGGTGTTTGTTGTTTATCTGAAATTCAAATTTAACTGGGTGTCCTGTTTAGTTAAGGAATGTGGCAACCATGATTCAAATTTGGGTAGGCTTCTGTTCATATACACTAAGTTTCAGTGTCTGAGACACAACCAAACTGATGGTTCAACAGGTAAAGAATCTGCCTGCAATGCAGAAGACACAGGAGACACAGGTTCAGTCTCTGAATGAAGAAGATCCCCTAGGGGAAGAAATGTCAACCCACTCCAGTATTCTTTCCTGGGATATCCCATGGACAGAGGGATTTCTGTCCCTGGTGGGCTGCAGTTCATGGGGTCACAAAGAGTATGACATGACTAAACACAATGACATGCATTGAAGCTTTGGCACTGCCTTGAGAGAACTGGGTAGTTGTACCAGAAACCATGTCTGGCAGAGTCTGAAATATTTACTCTCTGACCCTTTTCAGAACAAGTTTGTGAGCCTCTGACTTGTAAGGCAGTTTTCCAGTAAGAAAGGTCAAAGCTACTTCCACTTTCATAAGCAAACCTGGAAAGTTTCCTAGCTTATTTCTGGCACAGTCATAGCTTCCAAGATCCTAAAAGCAAAGAATTAAACTCCTTTTTCAAAAAGAAAGATATCTTTTGCAGCCATCTCAGGAAATATAAAGCTGTTAACTCAGTTGTGACTTGTTATCTAAAGACAGCACTCTGAAAGCAAATGAGGTAATTTACAAACAAGAAAAATGATTTTTATTTTAAAGTTTTACACTATATAGATTTTAAGATGCATAGATTAGAGGCATTTTCCCCTAACAATATAATTCATGGAAAATAAAAGGATACACAGTATTGCTTTTTAAAATAAAGCCTCAAGTTAAATTCACTTTTAAATTGTTTCCACTGTATTAAAATTTTTCTTAAAGTAAGTTTCTAAAACAGAAAATGTCAGAATGTATATGATAGAAAAAAGAAAGCAAGTGTATTGAACTAATAATTATATTGACAACAGTCCTTTGAATGTCAATTTTGCATTCCCAGGCAGCGTTGCTTGAAGAGCAGCGATGGGATAGACGTATCCACAATTTTGATAAAATTGTCAACTTTTTGTTCATACATATTTTCTGATACTTTTAATTTGACTGATTAAGGAACATTGCAACCCACACCAGCGTTCTTGCCTGAAAAATCCCATGGGCAGAGGAGCTTGGTGGGCTACAGTGCTAACAGTCAGACAAGACTTAATGACTCAAAAATGACAAAAAATAACAGATGATTCATATTATAAAGGACCAAATAACTTAGTCTGGACTTAATTCAGAAAGTGTAAAATAAATTTTAAAAGATACTGTTTTTCTTCCCCTTTTATATTTTTCTATAATTATATGTTTATAAATGCCTTTCTTAAATCAGGTTTAGGTCTTCCCTTGAGAACCCCATGAAAAGTATGAAAAGGCAAAATGATAGGACAATGAAAGATGAACTCAACAGGTTTGTAAGTACCCAATATGCTACTGGAGATCAGTGGAGAATTAACTCCAGAAAGAATGAAGGGATGGAGCCAAAGAAAAAACAACACCCAGATGTGGATGTGACTGGTAATGGAAGTAAATTCTGATGCTGTAAAGAGCAATATTAAATAGGAACCTGGAATGCTAGGTCCATGAGTCAAGGCAAATTGGAAGTGGTCAAACAGGACATGACAAGAATGAACATAAACATTCTAGGAATCAGCGACCTAAAATGGACTGGAATGGGTGATTTTAACTCAGATGACCATTATTTCTCTACTGTGGGCAAGAATCCCTTAGAAGAAATGGGGTAGGCATCATAGTCAACAAAAGAGTCCAAAATGCAGTACTTGGATGCAGTCTCAAAAATTACAGAATGATCTCTGTTTGTTTCCAAGGCAAACCATTCAATATTACAGTAATCCAAGTCTATGCCCCAAACAGTAATGCTTAAGAAGCGGAAGTTGAACAGTTCTATGAAGACCTACAAGACCTTCTAGAACTAACACCCAAAAAAGATGTCCTTTTCATTATAGGGGACTGGAATGCAAAAGTAGGAAGTCAAGAGATACCTGGAGTAATGGGAAAATTTGGCCTTAGAGTTCAGAATGAAGCAGGACAAAGGCTAATAGAGTTTTGCCAAGAGGACGCACTGGTCATAGCAAACACCCTCTTCCAACAACACAAGACAAGTCTCTACACATGAACATCAGATGGTCAAAATTAGATTGATTATATTATTTGCAGCCAAAGACGGAGATGCTCTATACAGTCAGAAAAAAAACAAGACCGGGAGCTGACTGGCTCAGATCATGAGCTCCTTATTGCCAAATTCAGACTTAAATGGAAGAAAGTATGGAAAACCACTAGACCATTCAGGTATGACCTAAATCAAATCCCTTACAATTATACAGTGGAGGTAACAGGTAGATTCAAGGGATTAGATCTGATGCACAGAGTGCCTGAAGAACTATGGATGAAGGTTCATGACATTGTATAGGAAACAGTGGTCAAAACCATCCCCAAGGAAAGGAAAGGCAAAATGGTTGTCTGGGGAGGCTTTACAAGCAACTATGAAAATAAGAGAAGTGAAAGGAAAAGGAGAAAAGGAAAGACATACCCATCTGAATGCAGAGTTCCAAAGAATAGCAAGGAGATATAAGAAAGCTTTCCTCAGTGATCAATGCAAAAAAATAGAGGAAAACAATAGAATGGGGAAGACTAGAGATCTCTTCAAGAAAATTAGAGATATTAAGGGAAATTTTCATGCAAAGATGGGCACAGTAAAGGACAGAAATGGTATCGACCTAACAGAGACACCAGATATTAAGAAGAGATGGCGAGAATACACAGAACTAAACAAAAAAATCTTAATGACCCAGATAATCACATCGGTGTCATCACTCACCTAGAGCCAGACATTCTGGAATGCAAAATCAAATGGACCTTAGGAAGCTTCACTATGAACAAAGCTAGTGGAGATGATGGAATCCCAGGTGAGCTATTTCAAAATCTAAAAGATGATGTTGTGCAAGTGTTGCACTTAATACGCCAGCAAATAAGGAAGACTCAGCAGTGGCCACAGGACTGACTGGAAGAGGTCAGTTTTCATTCCAATCTTAAAGAAAGAGTGCCAGAGAATGCTCAAATGACCATACAGTTGCACTCATCTCACATGCTAGGGAAGTAATGCTCAAAATTCTCCAAGCCAGTCTTCACTGTATGTGAGTGGTGAACTTATAGATGTTCAAGCTGGATTTAGAAAAGGCAGAGGAACCAGAGATCAAATTGCCAACATCTATCAAGGTACCAATGGTATTTTTCACAGACCTAGAACAAATAATTTCACAGTTTGTATGGAAATACAAAAAACCTCGAATAGACAAAGAAATCTTGAGAAAGAAGAATGGAACTGGAGGAATCAACCTGCCTGATTTCAGGCTCTACTACGAAGCCACAGTCATCAAGACAGTATGGTACTGGCACAAAGATAGAAATATAGATCAATGGAACAAAATAGAAAGCCCAGAGATAAATCCACGCACCTATGGACACCTTATCTTTGACAAAGGAGGCAAGAATACACAATGGATTAAAGACAATCCCTTTAACAAGTGGTGCTGGTAAAACTGGTCAACCCCTTGTAAAAGAATGAAACTAGAACACTTTCTAACACCATACACAAAAATAAACTCAAAATGGATTAAAGATCTAAACATAAGACCAGAAACTATAAAACTCCTAGAAGAAAACAGGCAAAACACTCTCCGACATACATCACAGCAGGATCCTCTATGACCCACCTCCAAGAATATTGGCAATAAAAGCAAAAATAAACAAATGGGATCTAATTAAACTTAAAAGCTTCTGCACAACAAAGGAAACTATAAGCAAGGTGAAAAGACAGCGTTCAGAATGGGAGAAAATAATAGCAAATGATGCAACTGACAAACAACTAATCTCAAAAATATACAAGCAACTCCTACAGCTCAATTCCAGAAAAATAAATGACCCAATCAAAAAATGAGCCAAAGAATTAAATAGACATTTCTCCAAAGAAGACATACAGATGGCTAACAAACACATGAAAAGAAGCTCAACATCACTCATTATCAGAGAATTACAAATCAAAACCACAATGAGGTACCATTTCACGCCAGTCAGAATGGCAGCGATTCAAAAGTCTACAAGCAATAAATGCTGGAGAGGGTGTGGAGAAAAGGGAACCCTCTTACACTGTTGGTGGGAATGCAAACTAGTACAGTCACTATGGAGAACAGTGTGGAGATTCCTTAAAAAACTGAAAATAGAACTGCCATATGACCCAGCAATCCCACTGCTGGGCATACACACTAGGGAAACCAGAATTGAAAGAGTCATGTGTACCCCAATGTTCATTGCAGCACTGTATATAATAGCCAGGACATGGAAGCAACCTAGATGTCCATCAGCAGATGAATGGATAAGATAGCTGTGGTACATATACACAATGGAGTATTACTCAGCCATTAAAAAGAATACATTTGAATCAGTTCTAATGAGGTGGATGAAACTGGAGCTGATTATACAGAATGAAGTAAACCAGAAAGAAAAACACCAATACAGTATACTAATGCATATATATGGAATTTAGAAAGATGGTAATGATAACCCTGTATGAGAGACAGCAAAAGAGACACAGATGTATAGAACAGTCTTTTGGACTTTGTGGGAGAGGGCGAGGGTAGGATGATTTGGGAGAATGGCAGTGAAACATGTATAATATCATATATGAAACGAGTCACAGTCCAGATTCAATGCATGATACTGGATGCTTGAGGCTGGTGCACTGAGACGACCCAGAGGGATGGTACGGGGAGGGAGGTGGGAGGGGGGTTCAGGATGGGGAACACGTGTATACCTGTGGCAGATACATGTTGATGTATGGCAAAACCAATACAATATTGTAAAGTAATTAACCTCCAATTAAAATAAGTAAATTTATATTAAAAAATTACTTCTGCTTTATTGACTATGCCAAAGTCTTTGACTGTGTGGATCACAAAACGCTGTGGAAAATTCAAGAGACTGGAATACCAGACTACCTGACCTGCCTCCTGAGAAATCTGTATGCAGGTCAGGAAGCAACAGTTAGAAATGGAGATGGAACAACAGACTCTTTCCAAATCAGGAAAGGAGTATGTCAAGGCTTTATATTGTCACCCTGCTTATTTAGCTTATATGCAGAGGGTATTATGAGAAATGCTGGACTGGATGAAGCATAAGCTGGAATCAAGATTGCCAGGAGAAATATCAATAGCCTCAGATATGCAGATGACACCACACTTATGGCAGAAAGTGAAGAAGAACTAAAAATCCTCTTGATGAAAGTGAAACAGGAGAGTGAAAAAGTTGGCTTAAAACTGAACATTCAGACAACTTAGACAGTGGCATCATCCCATCATTTCATGGAAAATAGATGGGGAAATGGTGGAAGCATAACAGACTTTTTTTTTTTTTTTGAGCTCCAAAATGACTGCAGGTGGTGACTGCAGCTATGAGATTAAAAGACGCTTACTCCTTGGAAGAAAAGTATGACTAACCTAGACAGCTTATTAAAAAACAGAGATGTTACTTTGCCAACAAAAGTCTGTCCAATCAAAGCTATGGTTTTTCCAATAGTCATGTATGGATGTGAGGGTTAGACTATAAAGAAATCTGAGCACAGAAGATATGATGCTTTTGAACTATAATGTTGGAGAAGACTCTTGAGAGTCCCTTGGATGGCAAGAAGATCCAACCAGTCCATCTTAAAGGAAGCCAATGCTGAATATTCATTGAAAGGATTGATGTTGAAGCTGAAACTCCAATATTTTGGCCACCTGCTATGAAGAACTGATTCTTGCAAAGACCCTGATGCTGGGAAAGACCGAAAGTGGTAGGAGAAGGCGACGACAGAGGAAGAGATTGTTGGGTGGCTTCACCAACTCAACGGACATGAGTCTGAGTAAGCTCAGGGAGTTGGTGATGGACAGGGAGGCCTGGCGTGCTGCTGTCCATGGGGTCACAAAGAGTCAGAAATGACTGAGCAACTGAACTGTAATGAAACTAACAATATGTGGAATTGTTTAAAGTACTGAAAAGGAAATATGAAAATTTAGTTGGTTTAAGAAATCTATGAAGATGATGACTCCATGTACACCCATGGTGGATTCATGTCAATGTATGCCAAAACCAATACAGAATTGTAAAGTAAAAATAAACAACAACAACAACAAAAAAAACATTTTGTCAGATAATAATTTTGTTTCCTATGGAAATTTAATACTTTGCCTTGATCCATATTCTTCTGTACTGTTTGTAATGTGTATATAAACTCTGTATCTAAAATATTTACATTAAATATATAAAATAATCTCATTTTAGTATTGTTTACTAAATACATGCACCAAAACCAGTTTAAGAATTGTCATGCAATTGGAGTAATACAGAATTTGCTGCATGTATTTCTGGATCATGTGATTAATAGAAAAGATTCTAAATAATTCATGCTCAGTTTTAACTATGAAGCTTATCCGTACAACACTTATGCAAATTATTTACCTAACCAAAAACAAATTTTAAAAAGTGTTTAAAACTTAGTAATGAAAACAATTTGGGATGTTATAATTTGTAACTGGTAGCTGATATTGATTCACAATAGAGAAAAATAAAATGTTAAAATTCAGATGTATGCATTTAACATTTTGATTCCTCCAAGTGACTAATTATAAGGAGAATAATCATTTGTCTTCAAACAAAGCATATTCAGTTGTATTGCATTCTGCCGTTATGTCAGTTGATTCACACATCCATATTTACAATGGAATATTGCAAGATTGTAGTAAAGATTTTAGTTTCCATATCAATTACTCAACACATATATTAGTAATATATCTTTTAGAAATGTCATTGAAATTCCAGGCCTGAGTTATTATTATTATTATTTTTTTACCAGCTGAGCTACCAGGGAAGCCCTTGTGTACACATAACACACACACACACACACACACACACACATACATACATACATATATATATATACATGCATATATTTTAATGAAATTATTCTATCTTTCAATTTGAGAGACAACATTAAATGAAAGTGTGCAGAGTGGAATTAGTTTCTCCTTGCCACAATGATGCTGGCATATAGAATGGTGTTTATAACTCACATTTCTAGGGTCTTCCTGTTTGTGTCCTTAATACTAAATCAATAGTTGATAAATGCTTTGCAGTAATGAGGAGCCAAGAATTTAGAGCCAAACAGCAAGAAATCAAATACTAAACTTGGTGCTTGTTAACTGTGTCACACTGGATAAGACTTAGTTTCTCCTTCTATAGAAAGGAATTTGTAATATTATCTATATTATACAGATATTCTAGGGACATATAAATTGCTTCACATGTTACCAGTATAGAATAAGTGGTAGTTCACTATTATTATCATGTTCTTTAAGATCAGTAAGATTATCTTATGAATAGGTGTAGCACTTATCACTAAATGGCCTGAAAGAAAGAATAAGAAAACTGTGACTATAAACTTATTTCCTAAAATCAAGTAAAAATAAAATATAACATGAAATTTTAGATATTTAGAAAATAACTGACACATTTAAGATGCATGTTCCCTGGTGGCTCAGACAGTAAAGAATCTGCCTGCAATGCAGGAGACCAAGTTCAACCCTTGGGTTGGGAAAGTCCCCTTGAGAAGGGAATGACAACCCACTCCAATATGATTGCCTGAAAAATTTCATGGACAGAGGAGCCTGGTGGGTGACAATCCATGGGGTTGCAAAGAGTCAGACACAACTGAGTGACTAACAATATATTAAAATTTAATGCTGAATATTCAGTTATTAAGGTAAAATATATGAGGAGAAAGAAATCTTTGCATAATCAAGATTCAGTTATTTTAGTTATATCCAAAGTATCTTGATAGCCCACAATATTATAAAGTACTTTCCAAAATTGACAAGAAGGAAATGAAGCTAGAATTGCCTTTCTATTGCACTCAAACTGTACAGGGTAGAGTTTCTTAACTTTCCTTGCTCCACAAATCCACTTTTCAAACTATTGGTTCATTCTCAGAATAATGTTTTGAAATGTATAAGATTACAAAGGAAACAGATTCTGTTGCAGTGTAGCTAAAAATGTGTCAAATAAACTTGCTATATTTTATTATAAATTTATCTTTACTAATGTATTAAATAACAAGATTTTGAAGGTGGCCTAATAACTATTGTACTTTTAAAATATTGATGAGTATAAATGATATTTTTAGATATCTACATATACTTTCCCCTTGATCATGGAAAGATAAAACACAAACAAAAGAAACAGCAAAAAGAAAAGAAAAACTGGTGCTTATATCATCTAGGAAATTTTTACCGAAAATCCATGACCTTGTCTATGCTGCTTATCAGCCAGCAGCCATGATTAAGTAATGTGGGACAAATGTGTTACAGAAGATTGCAAAAGTGACCCCAATTCTTCATCTGTCCCCTTGACATATGGCTTTGAAGTCCCCTCCCACTCTAATAATTGCTTTGAGCATGTGACTTGCTTTGCCAAAGGTTTTTTTAGCTCATGTACAATTGAAGGTGCTCTTTGCAGCTCTGCCTTTGTCACGAGTGTTCCCAGGTTAGCCTGTTAGCAGATGAGTTATGTGGGCTAGTGATAACTTGCTTCAATATTTCCAGCTAAAACCATCCTAAATCAGCCGACAGCTGGCCAAATCCCTTTGTGTTAACTTAACCAGCCAAGGTCAGCAAAGTTGTTTTGCTGACTTCTAGATGACCCTAGAAATGTGAGTTATAAACACCATTCCATATGCCAGCATCATTGTGGCAAGGAGAAACTAATTCTACTCTGTACACTTTCATTTAATGTTGTCTCTCAAATTGAAAGATAAAATAATTTCATTAAAATATATGCACGTGTATATATATATATATATATATATATATATATATATATATATGTATGTGAGTGTGTGTGTGTGTGTGTGTGTGTGTGTGTGTGTGTGTTATGTGTACACAAGGGCTTCCCTGGTAGCTCAGCTGGTAAAAAATCCACCCACAATGCAGGAGACCTGGGTTTGATCCCTAGGTTTGGAAGATGCCCTGGAGATGGGAATAGCTACCCACTCCAGTATTCTGGCCTGGAGAATTTCATGGTCTACTTCATGGGGTCAAAAGAGTCAGACACGATTGAGCCACTTTCACTTTCTATGTATATACACACACCCGAGAACTTACATCTCCTATTTTTCATGAAATCATATTCTGCATATAGTGATTAACAGTTAATGAAGTCAGTTCTGCACTACATAAGAATTTTTTTAAATACACAGTTTCTAATAAATTATAAAATCACTTTCACAGTGAAACATTTTAGGTTTCAAATGAAATTAAAGATGAACAAGGACAATTTATTCATCTGCAATAAAATTTATTAATCTCTATTTTGCCTTAAAAAAAACACAACATAAAACCTGTAGGTGAAATTTTGTTTGGGGCAACATGAGCATTATAGCCTGGGAGACAGATCTCAGATAACACTGAAATAGATACTAAAGCTCCAATACTTTGGCCACCTAATGTGAAGAGCCAGCTCTTTGTAAGAGACCCCGATGCTGGGAAAGATGAAGGGCAGATGGAGAAGTGGATGGTCAAGGATGAGATGGTTGGATGGCATCATTGATACAATGGACATGAATTTGAGCAAACTTGGAAAGAGTGAAGGACAGGGAAGCCTGAGATGCTTGGGTTTGCAAAGGGTTGGACACAAATTAGCAACTGAACAACTGACTCTGCAGAGATAGGGGGAAAGGTTAGTACAATATACGCTTTTAGTGAAGGAAGGGATGTGTAGTCAATATTAGTAGAAACTTTCTGTCAGTCATGAGAAGCAGATGTTACCATGAATAATTTTAGTGCTTTTCTACAGTGGTCCCCAAGCTTTTGGGGCAACAGGGACCAGTTTCAAGGAAGACCATTTTTCCATGGAGGGGAAAGGATGGTTCAGGTGGTAATGTGAGCGATGGAGAGTTATGGGAGAGACAGATGAAGTTTCTCTTGCTTTCCTGTCATTCACCTCTTGTGTGGCGTGTGATTGGAAACCCCCACTTTTCTAGATATAAAAGATACAAGAATTTGGCCCATAAGCTCTCTTTCTGAAAATACATAACTGGCTGAAAGCCTGTACTTCCAGTTTTCCTCAGAGCACAGAGTACCTCATTCCTGATCTCTACCCTCAACTTTTTTAAGGAGTGTTAAAGTTTAGCAGTGAAAGTGTCCTAGTGACATCATCATTGTAGAGGTAGATCAATTCAGTTCAGTTCAGTCGCTGAGTCATGTCTGACTCTTTGTGACCCCATGGACTGCAGCATGCCAGGTTTACCTGTCCTTCACCAACTCCTGGAGCTTACTTAAATTCATGTCCATTGAGTTAGTGATGCCATCCAACCATCTCATCCTGTTATCCCCTTTTCCTCCCGACTTCATCTTTCCTAGCACCAGGGTCTTTTCCAGTGAGTCAGTTCTTCACATCAGGTGGACAAAGTATTGGAGCTTCAGCATCAGTCCTTCCAATGAATATTCAGGACTGATTTCCTTTCAGATTGACTGGTTGGTTCTCTTGCAGTCCATGGGACTCTCAAGAGGCTTCTCCAGTGCCATAGTGCAAAAGCATCAATTCTTTGGCGCTCAGGTTTCTTTATGGTCCAACTCTCACATCCATACATGACTACTGGAAAAACCATAGCCTTGACTAGATGGACCTTTGTTGGCAAAGTACTGTCTCTGCTTTTTAATATGCTGTCTAGGTCAATCATAGCTTTTCTTCCAAAGAGCAAGTGTCTTTTAATTTAAAGGCTGCAGTCACCATCTGCATTGATTTTGGAGCCCAGAAAAATAAAATTCTTCCCTGTCTCCACTGTGTCCACATCTATTTGCCATGAAGTGATAGGACCAGATGTCATGACCTTAGTTTTCTGAATGTTGAACTTTAAGTCAGTGTTTTCACTTGCGTCTATCCCTTCTATCAAGAGGCTCTTTTGTTCTTCGCTTTCTCCATAAGTGTGGCATCATCTGTGTATCTGAAGTTATTTATATTTCTGCCAGCAATCTTGATTCCAGCTCGTGCTTCATTCAGCCTGGCATTTTGCATAATGTACTCTGCATATAAGTTAAATAAGCAGGGTGGCAGTATAGAGCCTTGATGTACTCCTTTCCCGTTTTGGAACCAGTCTGTTGTTCCTTTTCCATTTCTACCTGTTGCTTCTTGGCCTGCACAAAGATTTCTCAACAGGCAGGTAAGTTGTTCTGATATTCCCATTTTTTTAAAGGATTTTCCACAGTTTGTTGTTGTTTGTCTGGAATTCTCTTGTTTTTTTTTTCTGATGATCCAATGGATGTTGGCCTGGTTCCTCTGCCTTTTCTAAATCCAGCTTGGACATCTGGAAGTTCATGATTCACATACTGTGAAGCCTGGCTTGGAGAATTTTGAGCATTACTTTGCTAGCATGTGAGATGAGTACAATTGTGTAGTTTGAGCATTCTTTGACATTACCTTTCTTTGGGATAGGAATGAAAACTGACTTTTTCTGTTCCCGTGGTCACTTCTGAGTTTTCTAAATTTTCTGGCATATTGAGTGAAGCACTTTCACAGCATCATCTTTTAGTATTTGAAATAGCTCAACTGGAATTTTATTACCTCCATTAGCTTTGTTCATAGTGATGCTTCCTATGATATAGAGGTAGATAACAAGTGCTTATTTTTAGTTTGTATCTACTTTGAGGAAAGGCTTCCCTTGAGCTCAGACTGTGAAAAATCAGTCTGCAATGCAGGAGACCCAGGTTCAATCCCTGGAAATGGGGATGGCTGTCCACACCAGTATTCTTGCCTGGAAAACTCCATGGATTGAGTAGCCTGGTGGGCTACAGTCCACAGAGTTGCAAAGAGTTGGAAACAACTGAGCAACTATCATTTATTTATACTTACACACTTTACACTGAGTAGTGTTGGTATCAGAATGCACACTGAAAAATAATGTATAGGAAAAAAGAAAAAGTGAGTATTAAAATCCTCTAGTTTTCAGAAAAATATTTACAAAAGTTGCAAATAACATAAAAACAACGTGAGTCTAGCTTACATTAGCTCATCTATTACACTACTCACTAAGTGCCGGGGTCCAGCCCTGGTGGATCCAGGGTAGTTTGAAGCGGAGATGGCATCGGAGTCTGAGGAATTCATGGTTTAATTAAAGATATGGAGGGAGATTAGAAGGAAATAGTGTAGTAGGAAAATAAGTGGAGAAAAGAGGCTGAATAACCTGGTTTACACAGAGAACCAATAAAACTACGAGACAAGGAGTTTGCACCACTTACGTAGGCCACAGGAGTCTTCCCAGTGTCCTGAAGGAGCAGAGACACAAAATGCCTCCCCATTCAGACCTTAGAAGCCCCAGCAAAATTAGTAGGCTTGGCGAGCTTCCATGCTCCAGATGGGAATTCAGCCAGAAAAGAAGAGAACGAGAAAAGACCACATGGGGAAAACCAGTCTTTCCAGGAACTGGTCTGTTTCTTTGTTTTTCAGGTCCACTTTTATACTCTTAGTTATACATGGAGATAAATGTAAGAAACAGAGTCATGCAGGGTCAGCTGCTCCGACCCTTATCTAAAGACAGTGTTCTCAGCATATCTTTGTTCTTACAAGGGTCTTACATTTGTTTTATAATATCTTCTGGTCTGGAGACCGATTAACATTTTGTGGCCCCACCTTTCTTTCTATTGATAAAGGTTAATCGATTAGAAAACTTGTTTCCCCTTAAAATCTATTTAGTCTTAAGATAGTGATAAAGTTACATTTTTACATAACAAGGACACAATGATTTATAACAAAGAAAGAGGAGTACAGGGATCTATAACAAAAGAGAAAATTCATTAACTCAAAAGTCTAGTATTGCTAACATCAAAACTACTATATTTCTTTTTTTTTTTTATTTATTTTTTTTTTTTTATTTATTTATTTTTTTTACTATATTTCTTTTCTACATTCCAATTACATAGATTAACATACTCCCAGGTGCCTGAGGATATGGAGGCCTGGCGGCAATCATTAACTCAGCAATGAAACCCTTCACCAACATGATTTTTATCTTTAGGAAAACCCTATGCTAACTAAGACTTTCAAAATACTCCAAACTCTCTGTGCTGTTTATGGTTGAGAGGTTGTAAACCATCATGTATGTAGTAGCAAGAGTATGGATAATCCTGTCATACAAGCTAGTCTGCCAGCAGAGAGGTTTAACCTGAGACACTCTTTTTATATGCAGGAGACTATTATCTGGAGCTCTAAGTTAATTTTCCAGAGAAAGGTGGTCGGGGACAGCCCCTGTTAATGTCAGAAGAGTAGGTGAAAGCATAATGCAGTAAGGCAGGCAGACTCTCGTTTTTGGGCAGATGCACGAGCTGATCCAGCGAGGCTCCCTTAAGGCCCGACTCGCCTTTCCCTGTCAGGCCCCTTAACCTCATGACCTTTGCCATGTGTGGGACTCCTTGTGCTGGCTCCCGGCAACTAAGAAATAATTTCCATTAATGTCCAAAATTTACAATTATGACTAATTGACATATCACATAAATGTACTGCAAATGTCCTACTTGATATTTAATTACAACATCAAAAGCAGATTTCTGCATATTTTAGTTCAACATTTTAATTTTATTTTAGAAAGAAAGCCATTTAGCTGCAGCAAATAAAATTAAGAGCATGCTAAGTCAACTGTATTTGCTCTGCATTTTCCAACAAATTTGTTTTTCCTCATCACATCTGGGCACTCTGCAAAAAGGAAACATGATTAAAATAGAACTGTACCCAGTGGCCCAAAAACAAAACCCAATACATCAAAAATGGAAATAAAAATTCCAAAGAACAAATTGAAGAAAGGATAAAAAACAATGTTGGTATTATGTAAAACAAACCCATGAGAATAACAAATAGTTGGAAGGCTAAACCATTTCATCTACAAAAGAACTCTGGAGAAAAACAATGACTACATGTTTTTCCTAGTCAGAAAGACCAACTAAATCATTTTAATATTATTCAACATAGTTAAATTGCTGATATGGCATACTTTTCATCCTTTTAAGGAAGTGTACTCATCAAAACCTCAATACATATATCTTGCTTTGAGGATAAATTGAAACAACAATGAGGCATTTGAAAAAATCTACCTGCCTCTCTGCAATGATTACAGATAAGACCCACAAATAATAGCCTTTTCTCAAAGAAGGGGTGATAAATTAAGTGATGTGATGAAAATTGGAATTTAGTAGAAATTGACATGATAGTAGAAACAATAGAAATTGACTTGATAAGGACATGAAAGATGGTGAAAATTTTCAATATCTTGATTTAGATGTTTATTTCATGGACAGAGTAGCCATGGGTTGCAGAGTTAGATATGACTGAGTGACCTACACTTTACATAGAAAGTGCCTAATCTGCTTGTACTCTCAAAGTTTGTATACTTTCAGAAACTATGTAAATTAAAAATAATTTTAAAATAACTATAGAACCATTTCTATTTTGTTATCCTCATCTGGCTTTCTGTTTCTGTTTGCAAATAGTGGATCTCCAGTATTCTCAATTATGCATAAATAAGTTTATGTCTTGATTAGCAGATGGTAGCTTTGTGTGAAGAAAGTGGCATTGCCTTTTATTCTTCAACCCCAGATCAGGGTTACAAAGCTTGGAAATGAGAACATGAATTGGTTTCTGCTCCTGCTATCCACTAGGAAAGGGCACAAAATGTCAATGGATACAGCTGCCCTGATCAATTATCTAAAGATTGAAAGAAAGATGGTAATTTAGAAAATCTAGTATTACAAATAATAGACAACAAGCTAATATATACTGCACCCAGTCTTCAGGACTCTTCTTTTTCAAATACATCAGTAATGTTAAGTAGTGTCATATTATTTGGTATAAATAATTATTCATAGGATAAAAGGAATTCTGAAGTCATATTGGAGACTGAAAAGGAAAAATACTGATTGTATCCATGGTAAGTGGAGATGTCTCCTTTTGCCACATTGTTGCCACTATATACTATACTGTAGTGGCAGCAACATACTGTACTATGTAAAGTCACTGTATTTTCTCTGTATTTAAAACTGGCACCTGTGTCCTAGACAGTTTCCTGTGTTTTCTCTAAAATTACATTTGGAAAATAATGTATTCATATAAATAAAAAATAACTATGAATTTAAATGTCCTTTTTCATTGATAATAATTTTTTTGTCTGCTTGCATTGTTACTCTTTGCTAAGGCAAATATAGAAATAAATTATTATCTTCACTTCTTTTTAATATAAAAGGTAAGACACTTGCCTGTTTCACACATAGTTTTTTGACTAACAGTTTACCTTTGAGAAAATTCAGATTGTTCCATGGTATTTTCTCATTCTTTTTCTTTTTTAGTGCACTTTATTACATTTGTGGACATATCATGATTTATTTCACCAGTTCTTCATAGCTGGTTATTTGGGTTGCTGACAATATTTTGCTGTTTCAAACAAAGCTAAAGTTAATAAACTAGTACATATATCATTTCACATGTGTAAGAATATCCACAAGATAAATCCCTAGGCATATAATCACTGGGAAAAACTATATATACAAGTGTAATTTTGATATATATTGCCAATTTCCCCTCCAGGAAGTTTGTGCCAATGTACACACTCAGCAATAATATTTCAGACTTATTGGTTCTTTAGTCAGACAAAAAGAATGTATTTTCTGCATTGCCTTTTGCAGGTGGATGGACTGGTGGAATATTGTAAGACAGAGTAGCTTGCTTTATTTTTTATTGAGGTAGAATATACTTATTGTAAAATCCATATATCCTAAGAGTACAACTTGTTGACTTTTTGCATACTTGTGTGTTAATTTTTACATATGTTTACCATGTGAATGCCACCCCTGTCAAGATATAAAGTATTCTCAGCATCATAGAAGGCTCCCTGATCCTACCATCCAAGCAGTATATCCCTAAGGATAACTACTATTCTGATATCTACCATTGACAATTAGTTTTTCCCATTTCATATTTATTATTCATATAAATAGAATGTAATAGTATTAGTGTTATGATGTAACTGGCTTTTCCCTTCAATTTTATGTCTATGACATTTATTCATTATTTTGTGCACACACATCTTTCATTCATTTTTATTGCTGAGGTATCCCATGTATGACTGAAGCAATTTATGTATTTATTTTGTGAATAAATAGTGGTTGAATTGGTTCCCATACTTTGCTGCTAAAAAAGAATCTCTAATCATGTTTTACCTATACCTCATAATGTTTAATATGTTCATTTTCATAGCCATTCCACTGAAAATATTTTCTCACTTCTGTAGGATTTCATCTTTGATCCATGGATTGTATGGAGTTGTGTAGCTCAGTTTCCAAACATTTAGGGATTTTTCACTTAGCTTTCTAATGCATTCTCTTTAGTTTTATTCCATTTATTAATAGAACTTATACACATGATTTCAAACTTTTTATATCAGTTGCTACATAATTTATAAGGGAACATTTTAATTTGAACATGCACTTGGAAACATGTTTTACAGATGTTGGATATGGTGTTCCACATATTTCAAATACATCAACACTTACCCATGTTATTTACATTACTATGGTTTTAGTGATTTGTTTTGTTTGCTTGTATTATCAATTTTTGAGAGAGGTCTATGAAATTCTCATTGTGGATTTTTCTGTCTCAGGATTTAGTTATGTCAAAACTTCAGTTTTTTTGGAGGGAGATTCTCTTATTAAGTATATACAATTTAAGGTTGTTGCATCTTCTTGTAATAGTAATATTTTAAATCACAGTCATATATCTCTTTACCATGTACTCATTTGTGTGGTAATTTGGAAGAGGGGAGGCTACAAGAGTAAGGTCAAAAGGAATTGTACCTAACAAATATAGTTGATAAAGTTGTCTCCTACAAGAATTTGAATTAATTCTGGAACAACTATATGTGAATTATTGAATTGAACAACTAAATAGATGAATAGTGCATAGTTTAGCCAAGGTTCTCACTACTGGATTAGGATGAGTTAAAGATAAGCAATGGGAGGAGGTTAAAATTATCTGTATGGTAATAGATTAGCATTGGTGACATCAGTATGAAATTATATTTTGCTTAATATAGATACATATGGCTACTTATGAAAATATTTATAGATGTGTGTGCATAAACAGGGTGGTATACACACAGATATTTTTTTATCCCCAGTTAAATAAATCAGGGCTTTTTGGAGAAATGGCTGATTCTTGGACTGGGGCAGGAAATAATAAGATGAACCTGGCACATTTTATAGTGCCCCCCAAAATAAAAAAGCAATGCTCAAATAAACTTACAAGGATGAGGACACAGGGACACAGGAGTCAAATGAAAGAAATTCCATTGGCCAAAGCTGAAATAATTTAAGCAACAAAATAAACATTAGTACTACCTCAGCTAGGTGATTAAGGATTAGCACCAACAATGATGGAATGTTGATAATGTGTTCCCTTGATATGATGTAATGACAATGACGCTTAACCTCTATGAGTATTAGCTAAATCCTAATTAAGTGGCATGTCATAAAATACTTTATCAGTGCATTCCAAACTGTCGAATTCATAGAAAACTCTGAGATACTGTTGTTAGGGGAAGCACACTGATTGAAACCATTCACCCTGGCCAGGCACCATAGTAACCATTTGTATAAGTTGTTTTACAACAGGAGATCCCGGTAAGGAACTTGGAAATAATAAGCCTCCACCAATCGGAAGAGTTCAGGAAAGATCAAAAGGAGACACCACATGTCTGACCACCTCCCAGAATCCTTCTCTCTGGCATCTATCTTGAATGAACAAGGTGTGCACCACCAGGAAGGACTCTGAGTCAGAATGATTGGCTAAAGACAACCCAGAAACTAATCCCATCACCATAAAACCCAAGACTGGCAGAGCAGAGCAGTTCTCCTGGGTTCCTTTACCCTACTGCTCTCCACCTGGGTGCCCTTTCCCAATAACATCTCTTGCTTTGTCAGCACATGTGTCTCCTCAGACGATTCATATCTGAGTGTTAGACAACAGCCCAGTTTCGAGCCCTGGAAGGGGTCCCCCTTCCTGCAACACTGTAACCACCAAGAAGAGTCTGAGGAGGTAATAGGAGTACTAAATACAGTGTGATGCAATGGTTGAGATCCTGGAGTTAAAAAAGGAAAAGGAAAAACTTCAGATATTTGTATAAGTATGGACTTTATTAATACTACTCTTTCAATCTCCATTCATGAAAGGTGGGAAATATAACACAGCAATGTAGATTTTGGCAATAGGAGAAACAGTGCTGGAACACAGTAGAGACTCTGTATCACCTGCAACCTTTCTGTTAACATAAAGCTAGTTTAAAGTGAAAGTTAATTTAAAGGAAAACAGAAACTATATCTTTTCTATTGATTATAAAAGTGTCAAATAATATGTAGACATTTTAACCTATCATCACATAGATTAAACCTAATGCTGTGTTTTGATCCTAGACTCTATGAAGTCAAATGGGGGGGAAAAAATAACTAAAGAGGAGACACTAGGTTCACAAGGCATTTAGACTATATTGATCATCCTGAAGCAGAGTAACACTACACATTCCACTTATTAGCAAATGAAAAAAACAATAATATCAACAATAAGAACAAATCAATTAATTCTGATGAATAAAGCTCAGTGGTGTTTGATGAAAACACCAAAGTTTTTACTCCAGATTTAATCAATGAATTGTCACTCACAATTTTCCACAAATACATAAAAAGGATTCACCTTGTTTTCTTAACTGACCAGGTCTTTTCATATGGGCAAATGTGTAAATAAAGTTAATTATGAATTTTGGTTTCTTAATGTCTTTCAGACTTTTCAAACATTTAGGTGTAAAATAGGTAGTCTCACTGAACAAACACAGTGCCCATTGAGAAGTATGTCAGTTAATTCTAGAGCTGAAGCTCCATTTTTCATATGCAGAGACAGCACTGAAAGAATATTGGAATACAACAATAGTGAAATGTTGTGGCACAAGTGGAAAGGGCCTTTGCTTAGGAATGTTATCCTTTCAAATTCTAACTTCCAGAATTGACTAATGGCTCTTTAGAAGATACTACTAATAAACTTACTACACTGCTCTTAAATATGCAATGCCAGCAAAATCATACCAGAAAGGAGGACCTATTACAACTACCTACTTTTGTTTACAATAACCTGAAGGATCAGGAGTTGTACTACTGTTTAGCAATAGGTGCTTCAAGGTAGCTTTAGAACTGAAAAAAAAAAAAAAAATTAGTAAATAAATCCAGCAGGAGTCTTGAGATAATAAATACAATCATACCAGGTGGCTTTTATATTTTTGAAGAAGTTTATTACAAAATATAAAAAATGATCAGACTCAGACAGTGAAAACTCTGGTTTTGAAGTCCATGAGAATTCTGATATCAGTCTTAAAAATAAATTGGAGAAAGCACTCCAATTTACTTCAAAGACTATATAATAATTGCTTGTACTCCACTTCAGACACTTTGAGGTCCTTTTAAAGAAATAGAAAGCCAAATAGAAAATATCCACTAAAAATCAGATAGCCCTTTACTATCTTGCAGCACTCAAGAAGACTGTGTGTTTTAACCCACCAAATACCTTCTACCTGTAAGTCCGGATAAGTATGTTAAACCAGTATAATCAAGATTCAGACTTCATGAAGCCATACCAATAAGTTCTTTAGAATGAGTCCTCAACCTTTAATTCAAAGTCCTACCATGGATTTTAGGGGGGGAAAAAAGGAAAAAAAAAAAAAAGCAACAAATTTATATGTTATTGAATAACTAATATGTATCTTAAATCTTTTTCCTTCCTTCCCTTTTACTTCATCTAATACAGCCCAACATTTATGCATATGCAGACTAGCAGAACATACCCTCTTCAAACAAACAGTTTTAAAATCTGAATAAACTGAGCAGGGTAATTTTCAGAGAATACATATCCACTGATAAATGGGCAATTCCCTTTTAATTGATGATCATTCTTTTTGAAAAAACATTCAGACCAAGGTACTTGTCGAGGGTCAGTCAATCAGTTCAGTTGCTCAGTGGTGTCCGACTCTTTGCAACCCATGGACTACAGCACTCCAGGATTCCCTGTCCGTCACCAACTCCCAGAGCTGGCTCAAATTCATGTTCACTGAGTTGGTGATACCATCCAACCATCTCATCCTCTTTTGTCCCCTTCTCCTCCTGCCTTTATCTTTCCCAGCATCAGGATCTTTTCAAATGAATCAGTTCTTTGATCAGGTGGCCCAAGTATTGGAGCTTCAGCTTCAGCATCATTCCTTCCAAGGAATATTCAGGACTGATTTCCTTTAAGATTGATTGGTTTGATCTCTTTGCAATCCAAGGGACTGTCAAGAATCTTCTCCAACACCACAATTGAAAAGCATCAATTCTTCAGTGTTCAGCTTTCTTTATGGTCCAACTCTCGCATCCATACATGACAACTTGCAAAAAACCGTAGCTTTGACTGGACAGACCTTTGTCAGCAAAGTAATGTCTCTGCTTTTTAATATGCTGTCTAGGTTTGCCTTAGCTTTGCTCCCAATGAGCAAGCATGGATTAATACCACAATATTTCCAAGAAAATTATTCATCCAGAAAATAGTTCAGCTTAGTCTGAAAATTGTGTTTCAGGAAGTATGCTGACACTCATCTCAGATACTAGCAAAGCAATGCTTAAAATTCTCCAAGCCAGATTTCAACAGTATGTGAATCATGAACTTCCATATATTCAAGCTGGATTTAGAAAAGGCAGAGGAAACAGAGATCAAGTTGCAAACATCTGTTGGATCATCGAAAATGCAAGAGAATTCCAGAAAAATGTCTACTTCTGCTTTATTGACTACGTGAAATCATTTAACTGTGTGGATAACAACAAACTGGAAAATTCTCAAAGAAATGGGACTGTCAGACCAACTTACCTACCCTCTGAGAAATCTGTAGGCAGATCAAGTAGCAACAGTTAAAACTGCACATGGAACAACAGACTGGTTCCAAATTGGGAAAGGAGTGTCAAGTCTCTATATTGTCACCCTGCTTATTTAACTTATATGCAGAGTACATCATGCTAAATGCCAGGCTGGATGAAGCACAAACTGGAATCAAGGTTGCTGGAAGAAATATTAATAACCTCAGATACACAGATGATACCACCCTTATGGCAGAGAAAGAGCCTCTTGATGAAAAGTGAAAGAAGAGAATAAAAAAAAATGGCTTACAACTCAACATTCAGAAAACTAAGATCATGCCATTTGGCCTCATCATATCATGGCAAATAGATGAGGACACAATAGAAACAGTGACAGACTTTATTTTGGGGGTCTCCAAAATCATGCAGATGGTGACTAGTCATGAAATAAAAGACATTTTCTCCATGGAAGAAAAGCTATGACTGACATAGACAGCATATTAAAAAGCAGAGACATTATTTTTCTATAAAGGCCTATCTACTGAAACCTATGATTTTTCCAGTAATCATGTATGGATGTAAGAGTTGGGCCATAAAGAAAGCTGAGTGTCGAAGAAGTGCACTGTGGTGTTGGAGGAGACTCTTGAGAGTCCCTTGGACTGCAAGAGATCCAACAAGTCAATCCTAAAGGAAATCAGTGCTGGAAATGCATTGGAAGGACTGATGCTGAAGATGAAACTCCATTTGTTGTCCACCTGATGTGAAGAACTGACTCTTTGGAAAAGACCTTGATGCTGGGAAAGACTGACAGCAGGAAGAGAAGGGAATGACAGAGGATGATATGGTTGGATGGCATTGCCAATTGAATAGACATGAGTTTGTGCAAGCTCCTGGAGGTGGTGATGGACAGGGAATCCTGGTGTGCTGCAGGCCATGGGTCACAAAGAGTCAGACACTACTGAGAAGTACTGAGAAGTGGAGAGTGTAGGTCTCTGTCATATGACTAGTACTTTGGATTTAATCTGCTGCAATGGGAGTCTTTGTAGCTTTTTGAGCTAAAGAATTAATGATTGTTCAATTGCTCAGTTGAGTCTAAATCTTTGCAATCTTTGCTCAAACTTTGCTCATCACTTTGTCAGTGATGCCATCCAACCATCTCATCCTCTATTGTCCCCTTCTCCTCCTGCCTTCAATCTTTTCCAGCATCAGGGTCTTTTCTAATGAGTTAGCCCTTCGCATCAGATGGCCAAAATGTTGGGGCTTTAGCTTCAGCATCAGTCCTTCCAGTAAATATTCAGGATTGTTTTCCTTTAGGATTAACTGGTTTGATCTCCTTGCCATTCATGGCATTCTTGAGTCTTCTACAATTTGCTTATATATATATATAAATATATATATATATATAATAGAGACACTGTGAGAAAATTTTCCCCTCTCTGTCTCTTTCTCCTCTCTCTAACTCTTTGTCTCTCTCCATATATATATATATAGTTATACAGTATACTAGTCATTCAGTCATGTCCAACTCTTTGCAACCCCATGGACTGTAGCCTGCCAGGCTCCTCTGTCCTTGGGATTCTCCAGGCAACAATATTGGAGTAGCCATTTCCTTTTCCAGGGGATCTTCCCAAGCCAGGAATTGAACCTGGGTCCCTTGCATTTCAGGCAGATTCTTGACCATCTAAGCCACTAGGGAAACTATATATATATATATGTATATGTTATATATATATGTATATATATGTAGATGTATATATATGTATATGTTATATATATATATATATGTACGTATATATATGTATATATACGTACATATATATAATATTATAGAATTATGTAGCAAGTATATATAGAGAGACATGTATAAAACCTATGTATGTATTATATATAAAACATATATAAATGAAAAGTATATGATTTGGTTGCTCATATATTTAACATGAATATCCTGAATGCTATGGCAATACAAGTGTTTAGGATAATCACTAGTTTCATTAACTATAATGAATTAATGTGTAAATAAATGAATGAATGAACAAGTGAGTTCACAAATGAATAAACAGATAAATTGAATGATTTAGAGAATATGTTTATATATCATAATATAAATATTTTGTGGTTCAGATGAACACATGATGCATTATGGGATGGCTTAGTTAAGTATTGCTGGATAGTTGGTTTGAAACAATAATTTGTCTAGTTTGCATGCATTTGCACTTTGAGTTTAGGAGAGTCTAAGCACTAACACAAAATAATTAGCATGCTGAATTTGCTTTCAGAGTCAGTATTTACTGCAGAACACCAATTAAGACACATTTCAAACCAAGAAATTCTATCATGTCCTTAAAAAGAAGTTATACGGGATGGTACGTGGAGGGGAAGTGAGGGGGGTTCAGGATGGGAAACATGTGTATACCTATGGTGGATTCATGTTGATGTATGGCAAAACCAATACAATATTGTAAAGTAAACAACCTCCAATTAAAATAAATAAAGTTATATTTTAAAAATAAATAAATAAATAGAGTGGGGAAAAAAAGAAAAGAAAAGTTATACCACAGGTATTATTTATGAGTTTCTACTTTAATGCATCTAGATAAACTGATATACTATTTGAAAAACTTTATTAGGTCATGACTATAAATTGTCCTCAGTTCTCACCTACTACTAAAAGTAAATATTACTACTTATTTCTTTGAGAATTATTTATTTGGAAATATCTGATACAGCTACTCAAAGTTCACCTTCTAATTTTCTCCCCTAGAAAAAAGGAAGATTAAATTAAATACATACAATTAAAATATAAAAAATTCAAACATGATTCATATACATCTTTCATCAAATACAAAACCAAACACTTTTTACTTTTTTACAAACTCGTTTCAATTCAGTTGCTCAGTCGTGTCCAACTCTTTGCGATCCTATGGTAGCACACCAGGCTTCCCTGTCCATCACCAACTCCCAGAGATTGCTCAAACTCATGTCCATTCAGTCGGTGATGCAATCCACCCATCTCATTCTCTGTTATCCCCTTCTCCTTCTTCCTTCAATCTTTCCAGCATCAGGGTCTTTTCCAAGAGGTCGATTCTTCGCATCAGGTGGCCAACATGTTGGAGTTTCAGCATCAGTCCTTCCAATGAATATTCAGGACTGATTTCCTTTAGGATGGACTGTTTGGATCTCCTTGCAGTCCAAGGGACTCTCAAGAGTCTTCTCCAATACCTCAGTTCAAAAGTATCAATACTTCAGTGCTCAGCCTTCTTTATGGTCCAGCTCTCACATCCATACATAACTACTGGTAAAACCATAGTTTTGCCTAGACAGACATTTCAGTAAAGTAATGTCTCTGCTTTAATATGCTGTCTAGGTTTGTTATAGCTTTTCTTCCAAGGAACAAGCGTCTTTTAATGTCATGGATACAGTCATCATCTGCAGTGAATTTGGAGACCAAAGAAATAAAGTTTCTTGCTGTTTCCTTTGTGTTTCCATCTATTCGCCAGGAAATGATGGGACCAAATGTCATGAACTTAGTTTTCTGAATGTTGAGGGTTTTTTTTTTTTCTCTCTTTTTTAATTAATTTATTTTTTTTACTGACAAATAATTGCTTTACAGAATTTTGTTGTTTTCTGTGAAACCTCAACATGAATCAGCCATAGGTATACATATATCCTTTCCCTTTTGAAATTCCCTCCCATCTCCCTACCCATCCCACCCCTCTAGGTTGATGCAGAGCCCCTGTTTGAGTTTCCTGAGCCATACAGCAAACTCTTATTGGCTATCTAGTTTACATATGGTAATGTAAGTTTCCATGTTACCTTTCCATATATCTCCCCCTCTCCTCCCCTCTCTTCATGTCCATAAGTCTATTCTCTATGTCTGTTTCTGCTTTGCTGCCCTGTTAAAAAAAAAAAACAACAACAACAACAACTCTTCAGTACCATTTTTCTAGATTCTGTATATGTGTGTTAGAATATGATATTTATCTTTCTCTTTCAGACTCACTTTACTCTGTATAATAGGTTCTATGTTCATCTACCTCATCAGAACTGATTCAAATACATTCCCTTTTATGGCTATGGTGAGTAACATTCCATTGTGTATATGTACCACAATTTCTTTATCCATTCATCTGTCAGTAGACATCTAGGTTTCTTCCATGTTCTAGCTATTGTAAATAGTGCTGCAATGAACAATGGGGTGCATATGTCATTTTCAATTTTGGTTTCCTCAGGGTATATGCCTATGAGTGGGAATACTGGGTCTTATGGTGGTTTTATTCCTGGTTTTTAAAGGAATCTCCATATCATCTTCCATAGTGGTTGTATCAATTTACATACCTACTTAAAGTGCAAGAGCATTCCCTTTTCTCCACACCCTCTCCAGCATTTATTGTTTGTAGACTTTTTGATGATGGTTGTTCTCACTGGTGTGAGGTAATATCTCACTGTGGTTTTGGTTTGAATTCCTCTAATAATGAGTGATGTTGAACATATTTTCATAGCCTTCTGTATATCTTCTTTGGAGAAATGTCTGTTTAGGTCTTTTCCCCATGTTTTGCTTGGGTTGTTTGCCTTTCTGGAATTGAATTGTATGAGCTGCTTGTATATTTTGGAAATTAATCCTTTGTCAGTTGTTTCATTTGCTATTATTTTTTCCCATTCTGAGGGTTGTATTTTCACCTTGCTTATAGTTTCCTTTGCTGTGCAAAACTTTTTAAGTTTAGTCAGATCCCACTTGTTTACTTTTGCTTTTATTTCCATTACTTTGGGAGGTGGGTCATAGAGGATCTTGCCTTGAATTATGTCATTGAGTGTTCTGCCTATGTTTTCCTGTAAGAGTTTTACAGTTTCTGGTCTTACATTTAGGTCTTTAATACAATTTGAATTTATCCTTTTGTATGGTGTTAGGAAGTGTTCTAATTTCATTATTTTATATGTAGCTGTCCAGTTTTCCCAGCACCATTTATTGAAGAGGCTGCCTTTGCCCCATTGTATATTCTTGCCTCCTTTGTCGAAAAGGAGGTACCCATAGGTGCATGGATTTATTTTTGGGCTTTCTATCTTATTCCATTATTTCTGTTTTTGTGCCAGTACCATACTGTCTTAATGACTGTAGGTTTGTAGTATAATCTGAAGCCAGGAATGTTGATTCCTACAGCTCCATTCTTCTTTCTCAAGATTGATTTGGCTATTTGAGGTCTTCTGTATTTCCATATGAATTGTGAAATATTTGTTCTAGTTCTGTGAAAAATACTATTGGTAATTTGGTAGGGATCACATTTTCTTCCTACTCAGGAACATGTAATATCTCTCCATCTGTTTATGTCATCTTTGATTTCTTTCATTAGTGTCTTATACTTTTCTATGTACAGTTCTTTTGTCTCCTTGCTTAAGGTTATTCATAGTTATTTAAATATTTTCTTTGCAATCGTGAATGGGATTGATTCCTTAATTTCTCTTCCTGATTTTTCATTATTAGTATATAGAAATACAAGTGATTTCTGTGTATTGATTTTTGTATTCTGTAACTCTGCAGAATTAATTCACCAATTAGCTCTAGTAATTTTCTGATACTCTGAGGTTTTATGTGTACAGTATCATGTCATCTGCAAACAGTGAGAGCTTTATTCTTCTTATCCAATCTTGATTCCTTTTATTTCTTTTTCTTCTCTGATTGTTGTAGCTAGGACTTCCAGAACTATGTTGAATAATAGTGGTGAAACTGGACATCCTTGCCTTGTTCCTGATCTTGGGGGGGAGTGGGGTACTTGCAGTTTTTCACCATTGAAAATAATGTTTGCTGTAGGCTTATCATATATGGCCTTTACTATGTTGAGGTAGATTCTTTCTATGCCCATTTTTTGAAGGGTTTTAATCATAAATGTGTGCTGAATTTTGTCAAAGTTTTTTTCTGCCTCTATTGAGATGATCTCATGGATTTTATCTTTCAATTTGTTAATATGGTATATCACACTGATAGATTTGGATATATTGAAGAATCCTTGCATTTCTGGAACAAACCCAACTTGATCCTGGTGTATCAACTTTTTGATGTGTTGCTGAATGCTGTTTGCTAAAATTTTGTTGAGGATTTTGCATCCATGTTCATCAGTGATATTGGCATGTAGTTTTCTTTTCTTGAGTTGTCTTTGTGTGGTTTTGGTATCAGAGTGATGGTGGCTTCATAGAATGAGTTTGGAAGTGTTTCTTCCTTTGCAATTTTTTGAAAGAGTTTTAGAAGGATGTTGGCAATTTGATCTCTGGTTCCTCTGCCTTTTCTAAAACCAGCTTGAACATCTGGAAGTTCATGTTTCATGTATTGCTGAAGCCTAGCTTGGAGAATTTTGAGCATTACTTTACTAGCGTGTGAGATGAGTGCAATTATACAGTAGTTTGAAAATTATCTGGGATTGCCTTTCTTTTGGATTGGAATGAAAACTGACCTTTTCCAGGCCTGTGGCCACTGCTGAGTTTTCCAAATTTGCTGGCATATTGAGTGCAGCACTTTCACAGCATCATCTTTCAGGATTTGAAATAGCTTAACTGGAATTCCATCACCTCCACTAGCTTTGTTTGTAGTGATGCTTTCTAAGGCCCACTTGACTTCACTTTCCAAGATGTCTGGCTCTAGATTAGTGATCACATCATCATGATTATCTGGGTCGTGAAGATCTTTTTTGTACAGTTCTTCCGTGTATTCTTGCCACCTCTTCTTAATATCTTCTGCTTGTGTTAGGTCCAAATGATTTCTGTCCTTGATTGAGCCCATCTTTGCATGAAATATTTCCTTGGTAACTCTAATTTTCTTGAAGAGATCTCTAGTCTTTCCCATTCTGTTGTTTTCCTCTATTTCTTTGCATTGATCACTGAAGAAGGCATTCTTATTTCTCCTTGCTCCTCTTTGAAACTCTGCATTCAGATGCTTATATCTTTCCTTTTCTCCTTTGCTTTTCGCTTCTCTTCTTTTCACAGCTATTTGTAAGGCCTCCCCAGACAGCCATTTTGCTTTTTTGCATTTCTTTTCCATGGGGATGGTCTTGATCCCTGTCTCCTGTACAATGTCACAAACCTCCATCCAGAGTTTATCAGGAAATCTATCTATAAGATCTAGTGCTGTAAATTTATTTCTCACTTCCACTGTATAATCATAAAGGATTTGATTTAGGTCATACCTGAATTGCCTGGTGGTTTTCCCTACTTTCTTCAATTTGAGTCTGAATTTGGTAATAAGCAGTTCATGATCTGGTCTTGTTTTTGTTGACTGTATAGAGCTTCTCCATATTTGGCTGCAAAGAATATAATCAATCTGATTTTGGTGTTGACCATCTGGTGATGTCCATGTGTAGAGTCTTCTCTTGTGTTGTTGGAAGAGGGTGTTTGCTATGATCAGTGTATTCTCTTGGCAAAACTGTATTAGTCTTTGCCCTGCTTCATTCCGCATTCCAGGGCCAAATTTGCCTGTTACTCCAGGTGTTTCTTGACTTCCTATTTTTGCATTCCAGTCCCCTATAATGAAAAGGACATCTTTTTTGGATGTTAGTTCTAAAAGGTTTTGTAGGTCTTCATAGAACCGCTCAACTTCAGCTTCTTCAGTGTTACTGGCTGGGTCATAGACTTGGATTACTGTGATGCTGAATCGTTTGTCTTGGAAATGAACAGAGATCATTCTGTCATTTTTGATACTGCATCCAAGTACTGCATTTCAGACTCTTTTGTTGACCATGATGGCTACTTCATTTCTTCTAAGAGATTCCTGCCCACTTTAGTAGATACAATGGTCATCTGAGTTAAAATCACCCATTCCAGTCCATTTTAGTTCGCTGATTCCTAGAATGTGGACATTCACTCTTGCCATCTCTTCTTTGACCACTTCCAATTTGCCTTGATTCATAGACCTGACATTACAGGTTCCTATGCAATATTTGCAATATTGCTCTTTACAGCATGAGATCTTGCTTCTATCACCAGTCACATCCACAACCAGGTATTGTTTTTGCTTTGGCTCCATCCCTTCATTCTTTCTGGAGTTATTTCTCCATTCATCTCCAGTAACATATTGGGCACCTACTGACCTGGGGAGTTCCTCTTTCTTTTTTTTTTTTTGGGCAACTTTATTTATTTTTTTTTTTAATTTATTTATTTATTTTTAATTTTTACTTTACAATTCTGTATTGGTTTTGGCATAGATTGACATGAATCCACCACAGGTGTACATGTGTTCCCAAACATGAGCCCCCCTCCCTCCTCAAACTGTTCATGGGGTTCTCAAGGCAAGAATACTGAAGTGGTTTGCCATTTCCTTCTCCAGTGGACCACATTCTGTCAGACCTCTCCACCATGACCCACCCATCTTGGGTGGCCCCACTGGGCATGGCTTAGTTTCTTTGAGTTATACAAGGCTGTGGTCCTAGT
Organism: Oryx dammah; assembly: GCF_014754425.2. NCBI lineage: Eukaryota > Metazoa > Chordata > Mammalia > Artiodactyla > Bovidae > Oryx > Oryx dammah. The sequence continues at coordinate 57,054,467 of NW_024070208.1, forward strand.
GTGATTAGATTGACTAGTTTTCTGTGATTATGCTTTTAGTGTGTCTGCCCTCTGATGCCCTCTTGAAACACCTACTGTCTTTCTTGGGTTTCTCTTACCTTGGACATGGGGTATCTCTTCACAACTGCTCCAGCAATGTGCAGCCGCAGCTCCTTATCTTGGACTAGGGGTATCTCCTCAGAACCGCCCCTCCCGACCTTCAATGTGGGATAGCTACTCTAGGCCCTCCTGCACCCGTACAGCCACGGCTCCTTGGACATGGGGTTTGCCCTCCTGCCCTCCGCCCCTGGCCTCAGGGATGGGGTAGCTCTTCTAAGCTGCTTCTTTGCTATCACACCCTGGCACTCTTGGCTGTTGCCCCTGACCTTGGACATATTTCTGCTTTATTGACTATGCCAAAGCCTTTGACTGTGTGGATCAAAATAAACTATGGAAAATTCTGAAAGATATGAGAATACCAGGCCACCTGAACTGCCTCTTGAGAAACGTATATGCAGGTCAGGAAGCAACAATTAGAACTGGACATGGAACAACAGACTGGTTTCAGATAGGAAAAGGAGTACTTCAAGGCTGCATACTGTCACCCTGCTTATTTAACTTATATGCAGTGTACATCACGAGAAACGCTGGACTGGAAGAAGCACAAGCTGGAATCAAGATTGCCGGGAGAAATATTAATAACCTCACATATACAGATGACATCACCCTTATGGCAGAAAGTGAAGAGGAACTAAAAACCCTCTTCATGAAAGTAAAAGTGGAGAGTGAAAAGTTGGCTTAAAGCTCAACATTCAGAAAATGAAGATCATTGCATCTAGTCCCATCACTTCATGGGAAATGCGGAAACAGTGTCAGACTTTATTTTTGGGGGCTCCAAAATCACTGCAGATGGTGAAGCAGCCATTGAATGAAAAGACGCTTGCTCCTTGGAAGAAAAATTATGACCAACTTAGATAGCATATTGAAAAACAGAGACATTACTTTGCCAGCAAAGGTCCATCTAGTTAAGGCTATGGTTTTTCCAGTGGTCATGTATGGATAGGAGAGTTGGCCTGTGAAGAAAGCTGAGTGCCAAAGAATTGATGCTTTTGAACTCTGGTGTTGGAGAAGACTCTTGAGAGTCCCTTGGACTGCAAGGAGATCCAACCAGTCCATTCTGAAGATCAGCCCTGGGATTTCTTTGGAAAGAATGATGCTAAAGCTGAAACTCCAGTACTTTGGCCACCTCATGCGAAGAGTTGACTCATTGGAAAAGACTCTGATGCTGGGAGGGATTGCGGGCAGGAGGAGAAGGGGACGACAGAGGATGAGTTGGCTGGATGGTATCACTGCTTCGATGGACGTGAGTCTGAGTGAACTCTGGGAGATGGTCATGGACAGGGAGACCTGGCATGCTGTGATTCATGGTGTTGCAAAGAGTTGGACACGACTGAGTGGCTGAACTGAACTGAACTGAACTGAACTAGGATAGGCATTAGCACTTCTCTAAATGTTTGATAGAATTCTCCTGTGAAGCCATCTGGTCCTGGGATTTTATTTTTTGGGAGATTTTTTAATCATAGCTTCAACTTCAGTGGTTGTAACTGCATTGTTCGTAATTTCTATTTCTTCCTGATTCAGCTTTGCAAGATTGAACTTTTCTAAGAATCTATTTCTTCCCTTTTATTGCCATAACTGTTCATAATAGTCTCTTATAATCCTTGGTATTTCTGCATTGTCTGTTGTAATCTCTCCTTTTTCATTTCTAATTTTGTTGATTTCATTCTTCTCTCATTTTTTCTTGATGAGTCTGGCTAAAAGTTTGTCAATTTTGTTTATTTTCTCAAATAACAAGCTTTTAGTTTTATTAATCTTTTACTATTGTTTCCTTCATTTCTTTTTCATTTATTTCTGCTCAGATCTTCATGATTTCTTTCCTTCAACTAATTTTGGAGTTTTACTGTTCTTCTTTTTCCAGTTGTATTAGGTGTAAAGTTAGGTTGTTTATTCAATATTTTTCATGTTTCTTGAGATAGGATTCTATTGCTATAAACTTCCCTCTTAGAACTGCTTTTGATGCACCACATAGGTTTTGAATTGTCATATTTTCATTGTCATTTGTTTCTAGAAATTTTTTTTATTTTCCTTTTCATTTCTTCAGTAACCTGTTGGTTATTTATAAACGTGTTGTTTAATCTCCTTGTGTTTGTATTTCTTACTTTTTTTTTTCCTTGTAATTGATATCTAGTCTCATAACATTGTGGTCAGAGAAGATGCTTGATACAATTTCAATTTTCTTAAATTTACTGAGGTTTGTGACCCAAGGTCTATCCTGGAAAACATTCCATGTGTACTTGAGAAGAAGGTGTATTCTGCATTTGGATGGAATCCCTGAAGATATCAATAAGATCCATCTCATCTAATGTGTCATTTAAGACTTGTATTTACTTATTAATTTTGTTTTGATTATCTGTCCATTGGTGTGAGTGGGGTGTTAAAGTCTCCTGCTATTGTGTTACTGTCAACTTTTCCTTTTATGTGTTAGTGTCTGTCATATATTGAGGGGCTCCTATGTTGGGTGCATAGATATTTACAATTGTTATGACTTCCTCTTGGATTGATCTCTTGATCATTATGTAGTGTCCTTCCTTATCTCTTGTAATCTTTATTTTAAGATCTATTTTGTCTAATGTGAGGATTGCTCCTGCTGTTTTCTTTTGCTTCCCACTTGCATGGAATATATTTTTCCATCCTCTCGTTTTCAGTCTATATATGTCTTGAGGTCTGAAGTGGGTTTCTTGTAGACAGCATATATATGGGTCTTGTTTTTGTATCCATTCAGCCAGTCTGTGTCTTTTGGTTGAATCATTCAATCCATTTACACTTAAAGTAGTTATTGATATATATATATACACACACACACACATATATATATGTGTATATATATATATTCCTGTTGCCATTTTCTTAATTGCTTGGGGTTGATTTTGTAGATCTTTTATCTTCTCTTGTATTTCTTGACTATATAAGCCCCTTTAACATTTGTTGTAAAGCCGGTTTTGTGGTACTGAATTCTCTTAACTTTTGCTTGTCTGAAAAGCTTTTTATTTCCTCACCAATTCTGAATGAGATCCTTGCTGGGTAGAGTAATCTTGGTTGTAGATTTTCCGCTTTCATTACTTTAAGTATATCCTGACATTTCCTTCTGACCCAGAAAGTTTTTGGTGAGAGATCAGCTGTTAAGCTTATGGGTGTTGGGAGCCAGCGTGAGGAATCCCACCCGTGACAAGGTCATGCGGAAGGAAGCCTGACAAAACGCAAGGACATGTTCGGCTTCAGGGATTCCCCCTGGAAATTCCTGAGCATCCACCCCCCAAGACCAGAATCTGCCTGCTTTACTATGTTATGCTTTCCACCTACTCTTCTGTCATTAACAGGGGACTGCCCCCCACCACTTTTTTCTGGAAAAAATTAGAGCTTTTAGATAATAAATCTCCTGGGCATAATATGAGTGTTTCAATCCAAAAACCCCTCTGATGACTTTCTAGCCTGCCTGCAGGGCTCATACAGCTGCGCATGTGATTGTTTGAGGCCTCCTGACTGCGGGAGGCACAGGAAGCTTAAAACATCCTAAGAATGTCGGGGCTTCCAAGGAGTCAAAATCATTAGAATAGGACTGATTAAAGGGTTTCATTTGTTGAGCTAATACCTGCTGCCAAATTTTCATATCTTTTATTTTTTAGGTATAGTTGGTATATAGAAAAACAGGTAGCAGACCTGGTATTAGCAACACTAGATCTTTGAGTTAAGTACTTTCTTTGTTATAACCCACTGCAACTTTGTTCTATAGGAATGTAACTTTTTTGTATTTTGAGGGATTGCAGAGTAAAGAAAAAACACTTCTAGGGAAAAGGAGTTTTCTGGACGATTATCCAGGAAGAGAGCCATAAAAATGTTAACAAGCATCTTGGCCAGAAGATAATGTAAACCACCTGAGACCTTTTGTTATGTATACGGGAGGGTATGCAAAAAGAAAGCCTTGTCTCAATGAGAGTCAGGACTGCTGCCCCTGTCTTTATGTACAACTTGGGGTATATAAGCTGATTTTGAAAAATAGTTTTTGGAGTCTTGCACCGATGCTGGGCTTCCCCATGTCGTTCTTTTCTTTTTCCGGCTGAATTCCCATCTGGAGCAAGGAGGCTCATCATGTCTACTTATTTGTCCCAGTTTCTAAGATCTGTAAGAGAGAGAGCCCAAGGCGGGGCACTCTCCGATATTCAAACGGACGCTGGTGGCCTAACGTAGATGGTGTAAGTTCCTTGTCTGGAACTTTATTGCTCTTTCACATAATCCAAATTATTCAACCCTCTTTCTCTACTTAATTTTCCTACTATACTATTGTTTCTTAATCTAATCGTATATTAATAAACAAATAAGTTTTTCTCACGCCAATGCCGTCCCTGCTCAAATTCCCTGGATCCACTGGGGCTGGACCCCGGCATATGGGGTTTCCTTTTTATGTTACTTGTTGCTTCTCCCTTGCTGGTTTAATATTTTTTCTTTGTGTTTAGTCTTTGTTAGTTTCTTTAATATGTGTCTGGGTGTATTTCTGGATTTTTATGTTTGGGTTTTTCCTGTATGGGACTCTTTGTGCCTCTTAGACATGATTGACTATTTCCTTTTCCATGTTGGGAAAATTTCCAACTATATTCTCTTCAAAATTTTTCTCATACCCTTTCTTTTCCTCTTCTTCTTCTGGGACCCCTATAATTCGAATATTGGTGCATTTGATATTGTGCCAGAGGTCTCTGAGGCTATCCTCAGTTCTTTTCATTCTCTTTACTTTCTTCTGATTTTCAGAAGTTATTTCCACCATTTTACATTCCAGCTCATTCAATCATTCTTCTGATATTCTGCTATTGATTCCTTTTACAGTATTTCTAATTTCAGTAATTGTATTGTCTCTGCATATTTATTATTTAATTCTTCTAGGTCTTTGTTAATTGATTCTTGCATTTTCTCCATTTGGTTTTCAAGGTTTTCTTTTTTTTTTTTTTAATCATCTTTACTATCATTATTCTGAATTCTTTTTCAGGGAGTTTGCCTATTTCCTCTTCATTTATTTGGACTTCTGTGTTTCTAGTTTGTTCCTTCATTTGTTTCAGTTTTCTCTGTCTTTTCATTATTTTTTTAAACTTATTTTGTTTGAGGTCTCCTTTTCCTAGTTTTCAAGGTTGAATTTCTTCCTTTTGGTTTCTGCCTTCCTAAGGTTGGTCCAATGGTTTTTGTAAGCCTCTTATAAGGTGAAAATTGTGCTTTTTGTTTATTTCTTTGTTTGCTTTTCCTATGATGGGCAACATTGAGTGAGGTGGTAATCCTGTCTGCTGATGATTGGCTTTGTATTTTTGTTTTGTATGTTGTTTAGATGAGGCATTCTGCACATCTACTACTGGTGGTTGGGTGATGTCAGGTCTTGAATTCAAGTGGTTTCCTTTGTGTGAGTCCTCACTATTTGGTACTCCCTAGGGTTACTTCTCTGGCAATCGAGGGTCTTGGAATCAGTGGTCCCACTCCAAAGGCTCAAGGCTTGATCTCTTCACCCAGACTATTCTCCTGTGGGCACAGAATGTTTTCTGTTTAGCCACCTGAGTGATCTGAACAAAAATCTTTCACCAGGAAAGCACATCAAAGATGTTTCCCTTCTTTTGTAGCAAGCTCCATGGGAACTGTATTCATTTGAATCTTTTGGTTGCAAGTAACAGAAACCAACTTGAATTGGTGATATGGTATGGCACTTAGAGGGCCGACTGTGCAGACCAAGTTATTATTTCCTAAACATGATAATACACACTTATCAGTTAGGTGGAAAGGTGACAGTTACAAGCAAAAATCCAGTATTAACTGTTAAAACCACAGAAAGTGGAAGGAATTGGCCAGGGTACAACTGAAGCCAGAGGATGCTGCTTCAAATGTTGAGTTTTAAGCCAGCTTTTTCATTCTCCTCTTTCAATTTCATCAAGAGCCTCTTTAGTTCCTCTTCACTTTCTGCCATAATGGTGGTGTCATCCGAATACCTGAGATTATTGATATTTCTCCTGGCAATCTTGATTCCAGCTTATGCTCAATCCAGTCCAGCATTTTGCATGATGTACTTTGCATATGAGTTAAATAAGCAGGGTGACAATGTACATCACTGATGCACTCATTTCCCAGTTTGGAACTAGTCATTTTTTCCATCTCTGGTTCCAACTGTTGCTTCTTGACCTGCATACAGATTTCTCAGGAGGCAGGTAAGGTGGTCTGGTGTTCCCATCTCTTTACAAATTTTCCAGTTTGTTGTTTTATAAACTAATTGATTATAAATATGCTTATTATCACAACTGAATATGGAAGAAAGGACTGGTTCCAAATTGGGAAAGAGTATGTCAAGACTCTATATTGTCACCCTGCTTATTTAACTTATCAATATATGAAGAGAGTCCTCCATGTGCTCAGTCTCTGTCATGTCCAACTCTTTTCAACCCCATAAACTTCAGCCCACCAGGCCTCTATGCCCATGGAGTTTTACAGACAACAATACTTTAGTGATATGCCATTTCCTACCCCATGAGATCTTCCCAACCCAGGAACTAATCTGCATATCTTGTATCTCCTGCATTAATAGGCAGATTCTTTATCACTAGTGCCACCTGGGAAGCCTCTATATGCAGAGTACATCATACAAAATGCCAGACTGAATGAAGCTAAAGCTAGAATCAAGATTGCCAAGAGAAATATCAACGACCTCAGATATACAGATGATACCACTCTAATGGCAGAAAATGTAGACTAAAATAGCTTCTTGAAGAGGGTGTAAGGCAAGAGTGAAAAAAGATGTCTTAAAATTCAACATTCAGAAAAGTAAGATCATGGCACCTTGTCCCATCATTTCATGGAAAATAGAAGTGGAAAAAGTGACAGATATTACTTTCTTGGCTTGCAAAATCACTGCAGATGGTGACTGCAACCATGAAATTAAAAGACACTTGCTCCTTGGAAAAAAAAGCTATGACAAACATAGACAGTATATTAAAAAAGCAGAGACATCACTTTGCCAACAAAAGTCTGTATAATCAAAGCTGGCTTTACCAGGAGTCATGCATGGATGTGAGAATTGGACCATAAAGAAGGCTAAGTACCAAAGAATTGATGCTTTCAAATAATGGTGCTGAAGAAGACACTTGAAATTCCCTTTACTGCAAGGAGATCAAACCAGTCTGTCCTAAAGGATATCAGACCTAAATATTCATTGGAAGGACTGATGCTGAAGCTCCAATACTTTGGCCATCTGATGTGAAGAGCCGACTCATTGGAAAAGATCTTGATGTTGGGAAAGATTGAGAGCAGAAGGAGAAGAGGACAACAGAGGATGAGATGGTTGGATGGCATCACTGACTCAATGGACATGAGTTTGAGCAAACATAGGAGATAGTGAAGGGACAGGGAAGCCTGGCATGCTGCTATTTATGGGGTCCCAAAGAGTTGTTACATGTTACACGATTTAGTAACTGTAAAACAACAACAAAAACATGCTTAATGTATCACCTTTTCATACTGTTCATGGACCTGATGCTGGGGAAGATTGAGAGCAGAAGGCAAAGGGGACAACAGAGGATGAGATGGTTGGATGGCATCACCAACTCGATGGACATGAGTTAGAGTAAGTTCCAGGAGTTGGTGAGGGACAGGGAAGCCTGGAGTGGTGCAGTCCATGGGGTCACAAGAGTTGGACACGACTGAGTGACTGAACTGAACTGAATTGAATGTATCACCTTAGCATTTAAATGTATTTTGTTGTGTATTTCTACCTCTATATACTATATTTTAAACCCACAGAATAAATGCTAATATTTTTCTTTCCTTTGTATATTCCATACCTACAAATTGGCTTAAGTACAGTTGTTTTTATTGTTGTTTAGTTACTAAGTTGTGTCTGACTCCATGAGAACCTGTGGAGTGTAGCCCACCAGGCTCCTCTGTCCATGGAATTTCCCATGCAAAAGTATTGAAATGGGTTGCTGGGATTTTCCCAACCCTGGGATCGAACCCACATATCCTACCTTCACAGGTGGATTCTTTACCCATGAAACCAGGGAAATCCAATGCAAAATAGCAACTCAGTCAGTTTTAAACATTTTTATATAGACATCATTCAATACCATGTTAAGAACATGGGGAGGATATCTTTTCTCACTATTTGTCATTTTACTGAAGAGTCTATAGAGTAGTATACTCGGGGCAGGGGAGGAATCAAAGTATTCAAAACATAAAGAAAGAAATTATTGAGATGAGGTTTGTGTGTGTGTGTATGTGTGAAAAATCCTATGGAACTTTCAAAAAAGGTAAGGTAACCAAAAAGTGAATTCAGAAACTTTGCAGCACTTGTAAATTCAATATACAAAATCAATTTAATTTCTATAAAGTGTCCGTGAATAACCAGAGTTGGAATTTTTTAAAACACAATAACATCACAAATATGAAATATTCAAGGATAAATATGACAAAAGTTGTGTAGAAATTTTACTGTAAAATTATAAAACTTTGGTCTGAAAAATTAAAAGACACAAAGAAATATACCATGTTCATGATCAAAAGAAATATACCATGTTCATGATCAAAAGATTAAATATGTTAACATATCAATTCTACCCAAATTAATCTATACTTTTAAGGACAATCCAGTAAAAATTCCAGTATTTTTTTTTGTTAGGGGTTAATAAGCTTATTTTAAAATTCATATAAAATTCATGGACTATGGAGCAGCCAAAACAAATTTGAAAAAGATCCTTGTTGGAGGACAGACTATTTCATCAACACCAATTTTAAAGCTACAATAATCAAGATGATACAGTATTTACATATAGAAAAAGTGGTCAATGGAGTAGCAAGGAGCACCTACTGATCGACGTATGCATGCATGTTAAGTTGATTTTTGAGACAGTGCAAAAGTAATTCAATGAAGAAAAAATAATCTTTTTCCAAATGTTACAATTTTTACAAAGATGAATATATGTAATAAAAAAAATCTTTCCATTCACTGCAACATACATAAACAATTCAAATATAGAAGACTCACTACAAAAATCCTAAACTATAAACGTATAATGGAAAGCATAAGAGACAAACTTTGTGACACGGAGTTAAACAAGGATTGTTTAAGTTTTGTTATGTATAAAACCAAAAAAGGATGACTCATAAAAGGAAAACTGATACATTAGACTTTACCAAATTAAGAACTGCTGCTCTTTGAAAGTCATTTTTAAGGCAGTATAAAATCACTGCAGATGGTGATCGCAGCCATGAAATTAAAAGACACTCTTTGGAAGAAAAGTTATGACCAACCTAGATAGCATATTCAAAAGCAGAGACATTACTTTGCTGACTAAGGTCCATCTAGTCAAGGCTATGGTTTTTCCTGTGATCATGTATGGATGTGAGAGTTGGACTGTGAAGAAGGCTGAGCACTGAAGAATTGAGGCTTTTGAACTGTGGTGTTGGAGAAGACTCTTGAGAGTTCCTTGGACTGCAAGGAGATCCAACCAGTCCATTCTGAAGGAGATCAGCCCTGGGATTTCTTTGGAAGGAATGATGCTAAAGCTGAAACTCCAGTACTTTGGCCACCTCATGCGAAGAGTTGAATCATTGGAAAAGACTAATGCTGAGAGGGATTGGGGGCAGGAGGAGAAGGGGATGACAGAGGATGAGATGGCTGGATGGCATCACTTCCTCGATGGACGTGAGTCTGAGTGAACTCGGAGTTGGTGATGGACAGGGAGGCCTGGTGTGCTGTGATTCATGGGGTCTCAAAGAGTTGGACACGACTGAGCAACTGAACTGAACTGAACTGAATATCAGTTCACTGCAGTGGGAGAAAATTTTTTCAAATTACATACCCAATAAAGTATTTTTTACACAAGACATGAAAAAAAAGTCTCAAAAATCAGTAGTAAAATAGTTTTTAAAACCCAATTGAAAATTTACATGAAAATAGAACAAAAAATTAACAAATTTTACTAATGAAAAAATGTGAATGGCAAATAAGCACAAGAAATGTTAGGCCACATATAACATTGGAATTTTGTTTTAACAAACTGAAGGAAAGAAGATATACTGTTTTAAAATTGAATTAACTTGGAGATAGATGTTTTAGAAATAATTTTGATCAGCTTTTATATTAACATTATTCTTAAGCATTATTATATTACTCATGTATTATTTCCTTCTTTGTATGAATTTTGATCATTTATATTTTCTGAAATTTCATGATTTACACTTTTTTGTATTCTCCTTAGTCTAAAACTGAAAAATCACCTAACAGCCTTCATTCATTTCAAGTATTTCAAGTCTTTTTACCTTCTGTTCTTTTCCTACAGTCACATTTGAAATAATTTTATCTGTTCACACTTTAGTAACTCTTAAAAAACAACATCATAAGATATATTTTAAGGTTATTGTTTGAAAATTTGAAAATGAAAGTTTATGATATTGTCACATTCTAATATGTGATCTATACTGTGATGGAAATACATATTTTCTCCTAAAGCACCTCAATACTTTTCTTATCTGAAAGTTAACGAAAATAGAACTTACCTTTTCTTCTAGGAAAACATTACCAGTGTTGTATCTTCCTAGAAGCAAAGGCATTACCAATGGTACTGATTCAGAGATGTCTAAATTCTCAATCTATCTATTTTTATTCTAAGTCAACAAGCTTTATTTATTTTTGATAAATAAATTTTCAAGTGTGTAACTAATGAAAAATTTAGGTTGATCTTATCACATTAATCAAGACATTGTCACACTCACCAAAGTCTTGTATTAATATATTCCAGGTTATGCAAACAAAACCACTCTGAAATGAGTCTCAACAAATTTGTAAGGAAATAAACAGTAAAATCAAAGCCTTATGAACTACTTTTTAATAATGTGCTATTTCAAATTTAATGAAACACTTTCTAAGCAGACCAAAATATAGCAATTACGATGATGGGAAAACACAGTTTGAGAATTGCATTCATAATATCATTATTTACTATTGTCTTTTTGTCACTGGCCTGAACACTAAAAGAATATTCTCATTAACATGCATTGTCATTTACTGTACTCATTGAAAATCTGTAACATTTATTATATCCAGAATTTATCTTGAACGATATTTCTTTTGCCTCTTTGCATTAGCAACTCAATTGGTAATGAGCAGAAAATACTATCTTAATATGCTTACAATTTTTTTCTTAATATCAACTCATACTTTAATTAGGGTTAGGGTTAGGGTTAGGGTTTCAGGCAGAAGAGCCTGGCAATCACAACTATATAAAATTCCATTGATGTTAAATTGATTTCTTCTGTCCATATTTTATTAGGAAACTAATATTAACTTTTGTGAGAATCTTGGTGATTTTTGTAAAATTTTCCTGTTTCAAGTTGATCATTAAAAGATAAATCAGCCAACTATACTTATAGTTTATAAAATAATGTTAACTGGAGAGTTTGTTAAAAAATTGTATCAAATTGAGTTGGCTTTTTAACTCCTTTCTGCTTAATTGCTTTGCCCAGTAGGTCAGAGGAATACAAACTACTCAGGTTGTAGTTGTCATTAGTATCAACATGTAATATGAATAAAGCCCAAACTTCCAGCTGCTTTGTGAAAATGTGAAGCTGCGTCTTTTTAACTAAGTTAAATCATCATATGTCATCTCATGAATATGTATCAAAATTATCCCACATTTTGCTATCAAGTTTAAGACCTACATTAAATGCAGCACACTTAGATACAGATATGCTTTTGTGATTTAAGGGTAGAAATTGACTCTGCTAACCTTATCCTATTTTAAAATCAAAGCATGTATTGCAACTTAAATCATCAACAACTAACATTTAAAGGCTTAAAAAACATTCTTTGAAGAGAGAATGAACTGCAATGAAAAAAACCTGAGTAACTGAATCTGAATTGACTGGTTCCATTGGTTAGGGGGAAAAAGGTTACTATGAAAATTCAATTTAAAATTGTCTAGTTAAATGTAATGTAAGAATGTCTATTAAAGACCCTATTTTCAGAGCTTATTGCAGCTTTGAAAGAAATTCTTTAGGGTAAAGCTTGATCGATTTTGATGAATTTGTAATTTACCATTTTTTTTAAACTTAACAAAATATTATATTAATATTAGTAATTTCAGATTAAAAAAATCAAACTTTAAATAACTGGTTTAAATAATTTCCATATGCCCTTTCTGTCCTTTGTTCTCATTTTTCTCCAACAAATGGAAGTCATCAGTCCTGTCCAACTCTTTTCAAACCCCATAGACTGTACAGTGTGTGGAATTCTCCAGACCAGAATACTGCAGTGGATAGCCTTTCCCTTATCTGGGGGATCTTCCCTGCCCAGGGATCAAACCCAGGTCTCCCAGATTGCAGGTGAATTCTTTACCAGCTGAACCACAAGGGAGACCCTAGAATACTGGAATGGGTCACCTATCCCTTCTCCAGCAGCTCTTCCCTATCCGACCCAGGAATCGAACTGGGGTCTCCCACACTGCAGGCAGATTCTTTACCAAATGAGCTATCAGGGAAGATAACAAATAACCAAGCAATATTGCAAGACTGAATTGCCAACCAGTGTTGTGATAAAGAAAGAAACCCTTGGAATTGAAAGTAAAACATATTAAGTTTCTCCTGAAACAGGCGATACTTATGAGCTATCAGATGTGAAAAGAAAAAGGCAAAGAATTATGATGTAAAATTATGATGTAAAAGGCAAAGAATTATGATGTAAAATTATTATGTAAAATTAACCTAATTAAATATGAAATTTGATTATTTCCTCACTTTTCTGAGAAAATATTTTCTCAGAGTCAGTATTTTGAGGTTAATAATTTTAAAATTCCCCAAAATACCATAGAAATTGACTTTTTTCCTCCTAAAATTCTCTTCTGAAATAAAATGACTCATGTATAATGATACTTATACCCCGACAGGCCTAGTTTAACTTTAAAAGGAACTGATTATTCAGTGGATATAGTAGGTTCTATTTAATATACCAATTCTTCAATTATAAAAGAAACTTAAGCTAGGTCTTGTATCTTGTCTTCTCAACTGTCTGGAGTTTAGAAATTTTTACTCATGGATATGTGATTTTTTCCTTACAGTCTCTATTATTTCCATTTATCAATAACTGGATTGTAGTGGTGGCTTTGCTTCTAAAATGTCATGAAAATAAAATTTAGTTAACTGGAGAATACCAAGAGATACATTATATACAAAATCAACTACATGTAATCATAATCATAATTGGTCTTTCATTTATTACTACATTCAGACCATAATAGAATGGCATGCTGGAGTCAATATAGCACAGCTTTCACTATAATCAGCATGATGTTTTATCTCAAACTTCATTAAGGCACATAAAGAATACTTTAAGCTTCTTAAAAGGTAGAATTTATTTATCATATGTTTCCGTCATTTTCCAGGACAAATTATTGATAAACTATTATCCATAATAATAACTTGCAAACATTTTTACTTATTCCATTAGATTTTTTTCAGAATTCTGCAGTTTAGAAAAAATTATGTAGGGCTTCAAATTTTTACAGCAACAATGTAAACATATTTAAAACTGTGTGATGACAGCTAGCAGAATCCTTCATTTCTGCATTTAATGCCTTTAGAATTATATAAAATTTAGCTTGATACATTTATTCAAATTTTACAGAGCTGACTCAATGACACCATTTTACTTTATTATCCTAGTTAGCCTTCCTTAGAATCTAATGCTTCATTGTTGAAGGATGAATATATGGGTATAATATTCATCACATTTTCCCAAATTTGGTGGGGTTTATTGTATTTAACTATCTCTGCCTATCATCTTTTTATCATTTTAGCCATCTATGTTTCTTTCAAGTAAAAGTCAGATTTTTTGTTGCTATTTAGTCACTAAGTCATGTTCTACTCTTTTGCAACTCTGTGGACTGTAGCCTGCCAGGCTCTTCTGTCCATGGTATTTCCAGGCAAGAATACTGGAATGGGTTGACATTTCCTTCTCTGGGGGATCTTCCTGACCCAGGGATCAAACCCACAACTCCTGCTTTGGCAAGCGGATTCTTTACCACTGAGCCACCAGGAAAGCCAATTAGGTCACAATAAATTGCTAATGAGTATATGGTTATATTCAATAAAATATTCCATTTAATAAATCAGTTTGATCCATATCATCTGTCAATTTCTAAAAATTTACAAAGATTTTGAAATGAATAAATAAATTCTGCTGAAAATTGGAAATATTAAAGAATCATCATTATTACTATAAGATATATTAGTAATGAGAATTTTCATGCATACTTAGATGTGTCCTACACTTTGCTACCCCATGGACTGTAGCCTGCAAGGCTCCTCTGTCCATGGGATTTCCCAGGCAACACTACTGGAGTGAGCTGCCATTTCCTCCTCCAGAGGGTCTTCCCAGGGACTGAAGTCACATCTTTTGTGGCTTCTGCATGGGCAAGCAGATTCTTTGGCACTGAGCTACCTGGGAAGTCCACTGATGAGTAGAAATAAATATTTGTAGTGAATTCCATTTGACAGACTTAATTTTCTGTTATTACATTGATATGGCTTTCCTCATGGCTCAGCTGTTAAAGAATCCTCCTGCAATGTGGGAGACCTAGGTTTGATCCTGGGTTGGGAAGATCCCCTGTAGAAGGGAAAGGCTACCCAATCCAGTATTCTGGCCTGGAGAATTTCATGGAATGTATAGTCCATGGGGTTGCAAAGAGTCCAACACAACTGAACAACTTTCACTTTCACATTGATAAGATGAACACTTCTGTAAAGATTGATGTATAGTACAATTAACAGTGCCTATAGAATGTAACAGAGAAGGCAATGGCAACCCACTCCAGTACTCTTGCCTGGAAAATCCCATGGACAGAGGAGCCTGGTAGGCTTCAGTCCATGGGGTTGGCTAAGAGTCGGACACAACTGAACGACTTCACTTTCACTTTTCACTTTCATGCATTGGAGAAGGAAATGGCAACCCACTCCAGTGTTCTTGCCTGGAGAATCCCAGGGATGGTGGAGCCTGGTGGGCTGCCATCTATGGGGTCGCACAGAGTCGGACACGACTGAAGCCACTTAGCCGCAGCAGCAGCAGCAGCGCAGAATGTAAAACTATGTTTCTTTAATAGAGCTAGCAAGACTAATTAACATATGATATAATTTAACACTCCATTATGGACTAAATTTTGTGTCCTCCAGAAATTCAAATGATGAAGCCCTAATCCTTCATAAAAGATAAACTGAGGCTCATTAATACTGAGTATATTTGAACAAAAATCAATTCATATTTTGTAGCATCCAATTTGGCTTATGGAAGGAGTTCCCAGGAGCTGACCAAAATGGAAGATTTTTATAACCAGAAAGGAACAGGAACAAGGAAGTTACACTAGGCCAAAAAATTGGGTTGGTTATTGCAAGGTTAATTTCCTTTAGGGAATGGCAGAGGTCATCAGGCAGCTTACCTAAGTAGTGCTGATTAGGTAATTCTTGATTAGCTGGTTTAACATTCCATTTCTGGGAGAAGCAATACTGTAATTAAGTCTCAATTTGGTGTTGTGGAGCTTAGCATTAGTGACTCCATTTGGGGCCTTTGGGAGGTAATTAAGTTTAGATGAGATCATGAACATGGAGCCCCCAGAATGAAATTAGTGTCCTTATAAGAAAAGGAAGAGAAACCAAAGATTTCTCTCTCTGCTATCTGAGGACACAGAAAAACGGCAGCTATCTGTAAGCCAGGAGGAAAGCTGTCACCAGAACATGACTTGCTAGTGCTCTGATCTCAGACTTCTATTCTCTAAAAGCATGAAATAGGTTTCTGTTGTTTAAAGTCACTCAGTCTGTCATTTCATTATAACTGCCCAAGCAGACAAAAGCAATCTCCAAGAGTAAGTTTGTTTTTCCTTGAAGTGGATATAATATCTGTATCCCTGTCTGACTTCCAGGATTGTGTTGCAAATATCAAATTAATAAATGTTTGAAATTAAGCAGTTATATATACTTTCTAGTTGAGAATCTTAATGTCATTCAAACATTGATGAATGCACTGAGATAGAAAAGGCATCTAAATAAAGTGCAAGTTGCTCAGTCGTGTCCAACTCTTTGCAACCCCATGGACTATACAGTCCATGAAATTCTCCAGGCCAGAATACTGGAGTGAGCAGCCGTTCCCTTCTCCAGGGGATCTTCCCAACCCAGGGATCAAAACCAGGTCTCCTAAATCGCAGGCAGAGTCTTTACCAGCTGAGACACAAGGAAAGCCCATTTAAATAAAAGTTAAATATAAAGAGTTGACATATCTTTTTATAAACTTATTTTGGTCATGGTATTTTGTCATTTGTGTCATTTTATATTGTTCTCTATCCTCAGCTTTACCAGTTATTTTTAACTTCTGCCACCTCCAAAGTATGCCAGTAACTTATTTCATTATTTTTTCCCTGGTAACCCTTGCCCTTATCATTTCAATTTCAAGCAGACTGAACTAGTTATTTTTTTGTTAAATGTTTCTCAAAGGAATTGTATTGCTAGCTGTTTCACATAAACATTCATGGTTTGAGACCCATGGAGGTGTATTAGATGAATGCCAATCGATCTAATTTTCATCATTGCTTCATTTACTGGAAGGGAAGTATAAGTATTTGATCCCTGAAAATAAAATGTAGTATATTTTAAAAACACTTAAAGGTAATAACTATTCAAATATGAATGAAAATTAGAATAAGTTACTGTGCAAAAAAATGGGAAATGACCATCTAAATTGATTAATGAAGAATGATCCAGGAAATAAATAAAATAAAATGACAGAAAAACAAAGCATATACAAATTAAAAATAAAGTCTCAGAAGTGTTTGGATATCTTCAACTTGCTCCTCTATATCCATTCTCTAATTTTCCTGATCTTTACCATGTCTCTGAGCAAAAGGAACCTGACCTGTATCCCAAGTTCACTTGCAATCTGACTTCCAAATGTGTAGACTAGTGGGGACCATTGGAGGAGACACCTTTATAGGAAGGAGAAGAAGGAGAAAGACTGGGGTTGTTATAATTATTACCCTGGCTAATAGTGCCACGGTAATAATTATAATTATTACCTTGCAGTGGTGCCATCACGAGTTTCTTTCCTCTCAGGTTCCCTCACCCTCTCAAATATTTTGTTCAGCTGAGTACTCCACAACTGCTGGTTCCAGGAAAATACAGTGTTACTTGCCTTTTCCTCATATCCTACCCATGTCTTTGAAATTGGCATTATTACAGTTATCCAGTTTTCCTCAACTATTCAATTTGTGGTTGCTGTCTCATTCATGGGGGAAACCCATTGAATACAGCAGATGAATAATCAGAGCCCTATTAAGGAAGCAAAGTCACAAGTCAAATGCAACCTTATTTGATAAGTGAAGAAATGCAATGTATTAATTCTGTATCACTGGAAATAAAACAATAATGAAAAGTTGAATATAAATAGGTGAATAATATATGTCAGGAAAATAATGACCAGAAAAGAAAATATTTTTAAAAATTAAAAAAGCAAAATGAATATCAGGGTCAAAATTTTTCTATATACCTGAGAAAATATAATAGATAGCATTAGATAATTGGGTGTCATAATTAACTGCTTTATGATTAAGTCTATGTAGGGTTGCTAGATTTAACAAATATAAATGCATTCACTCAATTAAATTTGAATCATGGGTAAACAACTAATACATTTTAATAAAATGTGTCCCATATAATTTTCACTGTTAAAAATTTAAATTTACCTGGTATCTTAGTTTATTCAGACTGCTATAGCAAAATACCATAGACTGAGTGAGGGTCCATGGTCAGTCAGAGTAAATCAGGAAAATCCAGAAGGACCACACATTTTGGTTGATACCTTTCCTGAAAACAGAAAAAGAAAGGTGAGGAAAGGTGGGAACCTCCTACGTCTGAAGGTAATCTGTTGCTCATTATACTCTCATTACAATAAAATTAGCCTTGCAGATAAGAAGTACCCATCATGCATCAATGCCATGACACTTCTGATCTAAGATAAATAAGAACAAAAATCCCTCCTCCCTTCCAGGAGATGGAGCTGGGATGAAAATCAGGGAATATTACCCCCAAACCTCTTCTTCCCCTGTATTTACCCATTCATTTGTATACCCTCACAACCAGTTTGCCAAAGAAACCCAGGGCAGCAACTCCTCACCTGCCTGCCTGTTAAGCGGTTTATTCTCAGTTCTTACTATATATTTGCCTTTCCTAGAGGGATTTCTCCTTTCTTATAGAGTCTTCTTTTCCACTTAGAGAAGGTCCTTTAATGTTTCTTTTTGGGTAGGTTTAGTGTTGATGGAAAACTTTTAGGTTTTTGGTTGTTTGAAAATTCCTTTGTCTCTCTATTCTAAGTGATAATCATGCTGGGTAGAGTATCCTAGGTTGCACGTTCTTCCCTTTTAGCACCTTGAATGCATCACACCACTCCCTTCTAGCCTGCGAAGTGCATTCAGCAAAATCACCTGATAGCCTCTGGGGAATCCATTGTTCATGACTGTTTTACTCATGCTGCCTTTATAGTTCTCTCTTTATCTTTACCTTTTCCAGTTTTACTTACATGTGCCTTGGTTTAGGTCTGTGTTAAAGTGTTTATTGTAAGGCACCAGACAAGGATCTCTGACCATCTAATTTTCAAAAAAGCCTGAACTTCCTGACTGTATTCACAGACGAATTTTGAAAGGCATAGTGGGAGCAGAGGTAGGTGCAGTTCCAGGATATGTGATCAGCTCATACACAATCCTCTGATTGGTTGATGGTGAAGTAACATGCCCATCCCTGGATCCAGAGGATCCTCTGGAGAAGGGCATGGTGACCCACTCCTATATTCTTGCCTGGAGAATCCTCATGGACAGAGGAACCTGGAGGGCTACAGTCCATAGGGTCTCACAGAGTTGGACATGACTGAAGTAACTTAGCACAGATGCAGGGCACATCAAAAGGATTAACATTATCAATTCTCAGGCTGCAGTAGGTCTGGGGATTAAGTGCTCATGGCCATCAATTAGTTAACCTTTTACATTTGGTGGCAGTTTTAGTGTCTGTAAAACGACTCAAGAAATGTGCATCAGATGCTGTCATCTAAGTTCAGTTCAGTTCAGTCTCTCAGTCTTATCTCTTTGCGACGCTGTGGACTGCACGCCAGGCTTCCCTGTCCATCACAAACTCCTTAAACTTACTCAAGCTCATGTCCTTTGAGTCAGTGATGCCATGCAACTGTCAGGGGAGTTTGTAATTTCCTCAGTCTGTCTCACTGTGTCAAAAATTTGAAGGGACAGATGGACCAGTGTTACAGCTCAGTTTTATTTGGCGAGCAAAGGAAAATACATCCCTTAAGCATGAGGTTGAGCCAACCCAAAAATCAAGAAGAGAAGAGAGGAACTTGGCTCAATTTGGCTCCTCTTTTTATGTGCTTTTTTCTCCTCTCCCTGAGCCTGGCCTATGTAAATTGGGCTAGCCAAGAGGGCTGTTTGTTTTACCTGAGATTCTCACTCCAGTCCTTGGATCTTCCTTTGTTTTATTTTTGTGGGCTTTTCCCTTCTTTGTCTTTTAGCCACTGCCATTCTGGACTCCTTTTTCCTATTCTAACTACCTAACATTGCCCCCTAAAGAGATGGGAGGCCCAAGTCTTTGGGAATAGGGATGTTGAGGTCTCTCTGGATACTTCTTTCTGTACTGGGATGGTGAGGGGCATTGGACCTTCCCCTCTTACTTGTCTCAAGCCTGAGAATCCTTATAGTGGTGTCCATCTAAAGGTGAGTGATATTTTCCATGGTTGGATATAGTTTTACATATCCTTGTTGAACTGGCACTACATGTTGTAGCTTGTTGACCTGGGCAGAGATGAAATGGGTTAGACAATTGAAAATACATGAAGCACTCATAAGCAGCATCAATATGATGATAATAAGGATTATTAGGGACATCATCCAACTCCAAATTCTCCATCACCAAGAGAAGGATTCCCCCAAAGAGAGATTGTAGTCACCCCTGAGAATTCTCCAGCTCTTTGAGATTCTCTAAGATCTGAATATTTTTCGTGAAGACTGTGAGACTTTCTTTAACTTAGCTGGAGGTATTTACCCAGAAACAACATGTCTCATTCAAGATGGCTCAAGTCCCTCTTTATTCAGGGATCAGGAGATCTATCTCCTGTCTATTTTGGAGTACAACCCCTTCCAAACTGTGTTGGCTCTTTTTCAGCTATCCTGAGAAATCTTGTCCCCAGAAACTTGATGTAGGGTGTGATCATTAGAATGGCCCTCATTTGTATTCCTGAATAGGTATCTGAGATTCCTAAGGGGCTCACAGGTGTACTGAGTATCCTCTTCTGTTTTCTTCCATGGCTTGATTTGTGAGTAGTAAATCCAGGAGTCTTGTCCTGGTACCTTGACTGCTGTGGGAGAAGAAAGTATTACAGGGTAGGGGCCCTTCCATGTGGGCTGTAATTGAGCCTTTGGGGACCCACTTTTCCAGACTTTAATTAGGACATGAGTCTCTGGAACATACAGTGTTAGCTCTTTAGAATCTTTTGGGTCCTGGTTGACACCACACAAGTCTATATCCTGTTGGAATTACCCAACTGCCATGGTATAAGATGGGAGGGTCTGAGCCTCTGAATCTAGAAGAGGTCATTGACATAAACAAAATGTCTCCCATATAGCATCTCATAAGCACTAAGACCAACCTTTTCCTTAGGGGCAATATAGGTGTGGAGGAGAGCTATTGGTAAAGCCTCCTTCCATCCCAGAGAGGTTTCCTGGGTTATCTTTTTTATCAGTGATTGTAAGAATTGGTTGGCTCTTTCTACTCTTCCTGAAGACTGAGGCCCCCAGGAACAATGGAGATAATAAGTAATGCCCAATGCTTTAGAGACCCTCTTTGCCAACAAAGGTCTGTCTAGTCAAGGCTATGGTTTTTCCAGTAGTCATGTATGGATGTGAGTTGGACTGTGAAGAAAGCTGAGTTCTGAAGAATTGATGCTTTTGAACTGTGGTGTTGAAGAAGACTCTTGAGAGTCCCTTGGACTGCAAGGAGATCCAACGAGTCCATCCTAAAGGAAATCAGTCCTAAATGTTCATTGGAAGAAATGATGTTGAAGCTGAAACTCCAATACTTTGGTCACCTGATGAGAAGAGCTGGCTCGTTTGAAAAGACCTGGATGCTGGGAAAGATTGAAGGTGAGCGAAGGGGAAGACAGAGGATGAGATGGCAGATGGCATCACCGACTCAATGGACATAAGTTTGAGTAAACTCCAGGAGTTTGGTGATAGAGATGGAGGCCTGGCGTGCTGCTGTCCATGAGGTCGCAAAGAGTCGGACATGAATGAGCAACTGGACTGAACTGAACTGGGTGACATTAGAAGGAAATGATATCCCATTCTCACTTTTCAATGACCTGGGCAGACCAAATCTCGGAATGATTTCATGGAGCAATGTTTTTACCACCTCCTCAGCCTTCTCAATCCAGGTGGGAAAGCCTTCAATCCATCCAGTGAATGTATCTACCATGACTAACAGTGATATTTATACCCTTTAGAATTGGCATCTGAGTAAAGTCCATCTAACAGTCCTCTCCTGGGTAGGTCCCATGCCATTGGATGGGATGGCCAGCTGGGGTCTTTGAGCTCCTTGGGGATTGTTTAATTGGCAAGTGGGATAAGACAAGACCACTTACCTTATAGTCATTTGTAGACCTGTTCCTCTGAAGGACCTTTCAATAATCTTTGGAAGGCTTTCTCCCCTAAATGAGTAGTGGCATGTAAGGAGTTAACCAACTTCCATTGGAGGTTACCAGGCAAAAAAAGGATTCCCTCCTTTTGGAACCACCCCATATGATCTTCTTGAAAGCCCTCACTCTTAGCTTTAAGAGTCTCACCTTCAGTATATGAAGGAGTTTCTAGCAAATTAGTCTGTAGGACAGGTGGCAACCCCTATTAGGTCATTGTTCTGTAATACTGCACTCTTAGCTGCCTGATCAGCTGCTTGGTTATCTCATGTCACTTCTGTGCTCCCTTTTTGGTGTCCTTTACAATGGAAGACTGAAACCTCAGTGGGCAGACGGATTGCCTCCAAGAACCTAAGGATTTGATCATCATCTTTGATTGAGGACCCTTGGGTGGTCAAATGGCCTTTTTCTTTCCAAATAGCAGCATGTGCATGTAGCACCAGAAAGGCATACTTGAAGTCAGTGTAAATGGCTACTCTTTCTCCTTTTTGCACCTATAAAGCTGGACTCAGAGCTATGAGCTCAGCTAACTGGACTGAAGTACGTGATGGTAAAGGTTTAGCCTCTATGGTGTCAAAGTTGGAGAGCATATCCAGCTCTTTTTTCCATCTAAGACAAAGCTGCTTTCTTCAGTGTACCAAATTTCCTCAGGATTGGTCAGATGATCTTCTGACAATCCCTCTCAGGGTTTTGTCCAGTGGTCCAAAGTTTCTAGGTAAGAGTGAAAGGGGAGAGAGCCCTTGGGGGTAGGCAGGAGGAAAACTAGGTTAGGAACATCACAAGGGGATATAGTCAGGCCTAGATTCTCCATGAGCACTACTTGATATCTGAGGATGCTTTGATCATACATCCATAAATGGCCTCTCCCATTCAGGAGTTGTTTCACTTGGTGGCTGGCAAAAATAGTTTGCGCCCAAGAGAATTTTAAAGCATCTTCTATCAAAACTTCAATAGCAGCAAGATATCGAGGTCAGGAAGGATCTCTTTCCAGTAAAGGGAGTAGAACCCCCAGGGACCACCAGAATCTGGTGGGAGAATGTTTTTCTTTCTCATCAAAAAAGAAGTGCTTGGGTGAATCTTTTAGTAATTATTTTCCCTGTAGCATCCAAAAAGGTACAGGTTTTGGAGGAGAAGGCTCCAGATTAGGAGGTCAGGACAAAGTAGGTAGTCCCTGTGTCAAGCAAGAAATTCTCGGAACTACCTGCCTCATCCTGTTGCACCCTTGGCCCCAGCCCCATGATGGTTATCTGTGACAGGCAAGCGGGCTGGAGTGGGCCGCTTCAGTCCTGTTGAACCATCATGAGAGAAGACTTGGCACTTGACCTTGAGGCTCTTGGGTCCCCAGGGAAGAGTGCTGGCCAATATCCCAGTTGATGGCATTTGTAGCAAGCTATTTTAGGAGACTTATCATAGTTTGGACACTCTTTGGCCCAATACCCCACCTTTCTACAGATTAGGCATTTGCCTGGTGCCTTGTCCTTCAAGTACTCGGGGTTTGCCACAGAGCTTCCCTGGAGGGCAGTTAGCATCTGGGCATGCCTTGTCTCTTTCCTTTTCTCCCTTTCCTGGGCCTTGGTCTCCTTCTCCTCTTCTCTGTTATAAAAGGTCATTGGTGGCTATCTGGACCATCTCATCTAAAGACGCAGCAGGGTCCTGCTGCTATAGCTGTTGTAACGTTATCCTGGTATCTGATGCACACTGGGACAGGAATTTGTCCTTTAAAATCACCTGTCCCCTGTAAGAGTCTAATCCAGATTGGTAAACATTTGGAGGGCCTCTTTTAGCCTTTCCAGAAAGGCAGTGGCGTTCTTTTTGGACTCCTGAGTTATTGCTGAAACCTGGGCATAGCTGATTACTTTTTGCTGGGCTGCTTTTACTCCTGCTTTTACACAGTTCAGAAAATGATCCCTTTCCCAGATGTGCTCAGGGTCCTTATAATTCCAATTAGGATGTGAGGAGGGGACCACAGTTTTCCCTACTGGGTATTTATTGCTTGGCATGTGAAGCCCTGTTGCATACCTTTGGGCTTCCTTTAAGACCCTAGCATGCTCATCATCAGATAAACTTTGAATAAATATGACCATGATGTCCTTCCATGTCAAGTCAAAAGCCAAGGTAATATGTTAGAATATATCTATATATTTGCCTGGGTCATCTGTATAGCTTCCCAGGTCTTGTTTGATCTGTCTAGTTTTAAGAGGGAGAAGGGCTTATGGACCTGGGTTGGTCTGAATTCTCCTCCAGTTTCAACTAAGGGACATACTTTAATTGGCTATTGTGGAGGGGGTGCTCCCAAATATGGGGGCACGTTTGGATGCAAGGAAGGAGCACCAGGCAACTCGTGAGCTGTGGCAGGTGAGCCTTCATGGGGGGCTTCCTTATCTTGGTTGTCTGTGCCTAACACAATTTGCCTAGTAGGCTCACTGTTAGGGCTTACAACAATCTCGTACTTAAGACAGAGTTCTTTCATACCTCTTAGTCAGAATAAAATTTGGACATAGGGGATCTGTGTTCATTTCTTGTCTTTT
This sequence comes from Oryx dammah, assembly GCF_014754425.2. Classification (NCBI taxonomy): domain Eukaryota; kingdom Metazoa; phylum Chordata; class Mammalia; order Artiodactyla; family Bovidae; genus Oryx; species Oryx dammah. The sequence continues at coordinate 57,078,824 of NW_024070208.1, forward strand.
GCAGAATAAGTCTATCCACGGGATGGTACTGTAATTTAAACTCCCATCCTCAGACCAGTGTTCCTTATCCCCCCAGAGGATACCATGGCCACACAGTGGCACAAAATAATTTTTGGCAACTTCTCCTTAAAGTCCAGTTCTAACTGTTCTAACTGTTGCTTCCTGACCTGCATACAGATTTCTCAAGAGGCAGGTTAACTGGACATGGAACAACAGACTGGTTCCAAATAGGAAAACGCTCTATATTGTCACCCTGCTTATTTAACTTATATGCAGAGTACATCATGAGAAACGCTGGACTGGAAGAAACACAAGCTGGAATCAAGATTGCCGGGAGAAATATCAATAACCTCAGATATGCAGATAACACTACCCTTATGGCAGAAAGTGAAGAGGAGCTAAAAAGCCTCTTGATGAAAGTGAAAGAGGAGTGTGGAAAAGTTGGCTTAAAGCTCAATATTCAGAAAATGAAGATCATGGCCTCTGGTCCCATCACTCCATGGGAAATAGATGGGGAAACAGTGGAAACAGTGTCAGACTTTATTTTTTTGGGCTTCAAAATCACTGCAGATGGTGATTGTAGCCATGAAATTAAAAGACGCTTACTCCTTGGAAGAAAAGTTATGACCAACCTAGATAGTATATTCAAAAGCAGAGACATTACTTTGCGAATAAGGTCCGTCTAGGCAAGGTTATGGTTTTTCCTATGGTCAGGTATGGATGTGAGAGTTGGACTGTGAAGAAGGCTGAGCGCCGAAGAATTGATGCTTTTGAACTGTGGTGTTGGAAAAGACTCTTGAGAGTCCCTTGGACTGCAAGGAGATCCAACCAGTCCATTCTGAAGGAGATCAACCCTGAGATTTCTTTGGAAGGAATGATGCTAAAGCTGAAGCTCCAGTACTTTGGCCACCTCATGCAAAGAGTTGACTTATTGGAAAAGACTCTGATGCTGGGAGGGATTGGGGGCAGAAGGAGTAGGGTACGACCGAGGATGAGATGGCTGGATGGCATCATGGACTCGATGGACCTGAGTCTGAGTGAACTCCGGGAGATGGTGATGGACAGGGAGACCTGCGATTCATGGTGTCGCAAAGAGTCGGACACGACTGAATGACTGAACTGAACTGAACTAAACTCTCCTTAGAGTTAGAGGGTCAAACAGCTTCCAGATATCAAGGATGCATCTCAAGGATGTCTGTCGGGAAGTGAGTTGGTTATTTCCCATCTGAAATACAGTGATGACAGGGAGGAAAAGAAAAAAGAAAAAAGAAAAAAAAAAAAACTAATAGGTCTCCTATTTTTATGGGTGGACTCCCTTAGGGGTGAGTCTTTCTGAAGATTATCCTACCCAGTACTGTTGCAACCTGAGAGCCAGCCATCCTGGGGTCAAGGTTATGAGCTGCCCTGTGCAAGCTGAGGCATAACAGCCTCCTGGAGATCAAATTCCTGGGCAGGTTGAGGCAGGTTGGCCTCCCAAGAATTGTGTCCCTGGGCAGGTCGAGGCATGTCAAACTCCTAGGACCCTGGATTGGCGGATCCCCAAGCAGATTGAGGCATGACGAACTCCCAGGGACCAGATCCCTAGGCAGGTTGAGGCAGGTTGAACTCCTGGAACCCCAGGCTGGAGTTGGGTGTCCCAAAGGTCTCCAGTATGACCAGTGATGGTGAGGATTAAGGGGTTGTAATCTTATCTCATTGCTGGTTTGTCCACCACAGATGGGAATAGATACCATGATGTAAAGCATGTTTCCATGTTTGTGCCCTGAGACTGGGAACTTGGTAAAACACCTATAAGCCTTATCCTCTTATGGCTCTGAATGAATGTAAGTCACTGATTTCTTCCCCTAGTCCTCCATAAGAGCAGATTAGGGTGTTTCCAATAGTAAATATTTCACTGTCATAGACACACTTTAGGTAATAGGAGAAGTAATGACAAAGGAGCAGGTTATCTGGTCCTGTTAGGGGCATTAATAGTATTTTAATAATAGGTGGGTTGGAGCAATGTTGCCTACAAGGGGGCAGGGTCCTGATTGTAGGAGTTAGTAAATTGCTTAAGGACAAATTGATGAGGCAACAGAAAAGATATTCCATAAAAATGGAATGGAGATTTGAATCAGGGGATATGTTTGTAACTTTAGGAGAAGGGTTGTAAGGGTTTCTGTCCAAATGGCCTGCAGTGCTAACTCCCAAAGTGGCAAACATCCCTGGAACCTTAATTGCCCTTGAAGGGATGCCACCAACAGATGGATTTCTAGCAGGCATTGTGTGCATGTCACCTGCCCTAGCAGGTTCACTGAGATATGTTGTTGTTGCACATGTTGTAGGAAACATGGAAGATGAAGGCCTCAGTATCTAGAGGGATTGGATATTATATAATATTTCCCTCCCAAGGTCCAGCTATTTTCTGGTTGTCCCTCCAGAAGTTTGTAAAGGCAAAATTGTGGGCCTGGAAGCAGCTCAGGAAAAGAGCATGAAACAGGAAGAAAGGGGGCAGAGCACAACTTTTGAAATAATGACATACCCCCAAAGCATAAAATAAACCAATTAAAATCAAATGGATCGAAGATTAAAACTAAACAAGTACAATTCAAGTAAACTTTGATCCTCAATCTGCAAGGTAAATGACACACCCAAAGGTGCCAGGAAAGTTCCAAGTGAAAGTGAAAGTCGCTGAGTCATGTCCGATTCTTGCAATCCCATGGACAGTATAGTCCATGGGATTCTCCAAGCCAGAATATTGAAGTGGGTAGCCTTTCCCCTCTCCAGGGTAACTTCCCAGTCCAGGGATTGGACTCAGGTCTCCCACATTGCAGGCAGATTTTTTACTAGCTGAACCAGAGGAGAAGCCCCAAGGCAAAAGACCGAGGAATGGGCAGTCAAAAGACTGTCAAAAGACCTAAGAGTGGGCGGTTCCCCAATTGTTGGAATGGTCCTCCCACTCATTAGCATATGAAATTACCCATCTTAGAAAAACTAACCATACCCCATTCCATGGCCAAAGCACTTGCCCTCTGCAATGGCCCACACCCTGTGGAGTGTGCTTCTCTCTAAATCCGAACAAATCCACCTTTTACCTATTGCTGTGTCTCTCACTCAATTTTTTTCAATGAGACATCAAGAGCCTGAGCTTCATTAGGTCCTGAAATCAGGCACTCTGTGTTTTGATCAGGCTCAAGTCCTGGAATAGAGGAGCTGAAGGATGGAAGGAAAAAGCAGTGGGGAAAATGTGCCAAGGAAACTGAGACTGAAATGTGTGAGCTTTCTGCCAAGTTTGTTTTTACTGTCCTAGTTTCCAGCATGCTGGGCTTCTTGTCACTTCCCCGGTGCTGGGTTTTCTTCACATTCAACATCCACTGCGGGAACTTTCACCTAGCTGGGCTTCTACTATGCTTGGCCTCTGCTGCATGGGGGCCGAGCCAAGGTTTTTTCAGCCAGGTTAAATCTGAATCACAGCACCGTAGATGTCAGGGGAGTGTGTAATTTTCCTGGTTCTGTCTCACCACAGCAAAAATTTAAAGCAAAGAATGGACCAGTGTTACAGCTCAGTTTTATTTGGCAAGCAAAGGAAAACACACCCCTAAGGCATGAGGGCGGGCCAAACCAAAAGGCGTGAAGAGAGTCCTCTAGTTCAATTTTGGCTCCTCTTTTTATGTTTTTTCTCCTTCCCCGGAGCCTGCCCTATGTAAATTGGGCAGTCAGTAGGGCTGTTTTTTTTTTTTTTTTTTTTTTTTTTTTACCTGAGGTTCTCACTCTGGACCTCGGACATTCCTTTGTTCTATTTTCATAGATTTTTCCCTTCTTTGTCTTTTAGCAACTACCATTTGGGATTCCTTTTTCCTATTTTAACTACCTAACATGACCTTCACATCCTCTGTCATCCCCTTCTCCTCCTGCCTTCTATCTATTCCAGCATCAGGGTCTTTTCCAAGGAGTCAGTTCGCATCAGGTGGACAAATTATTGGAGTTTCAGCTTCAGCATCAGTCCTTCCAATGAATATTTAGGACTGATTTCTTTTAGGATTGACTGGTTGGATCTCCTTGCTGTCCAAGAGACTTTCAAGAGTCTCCTCCATCACCACAGTTTAAAAGCATCAATTCTTAGGTGTTCAGCTTTCTTTATAGTCCAACTCTCATATCTATACATAACTACTGGAAAAACCATAGCTTTGATTAGACAGACCTTTGCTGGCAAAATAATGTCTCTGCTTTTTAATATGCTGTCTAGGTTTGTCATAGTTTTCTTCTAAGGAACAAGCACTCTGAAGCAAGTACTTCAGAGAGGAGCTAAAGATTTTGTGAATATCATGTGGTTGATTTACTGTTTGAGTTGTTACTAGTTGTCTTGGCCTAACTATAATTTTTGTCACTACATGTTCACATCCTTTCAGTCATTAATTCTTGAATCAGTCTTTTGTGTTTCAAGGGAGACCTGGGAGACTACAATTTTCTACAAATAAGAACCAGGCAGAGGACATGGGTAAGGATGTCTTTCCCAAAAAGGCTCCATAGGGCCTTGCTAGGTTACAGTATGGCAACAAGCCTATTTTTTCTTCTTTTTTGTATAAGTAAGTATGCTATATACATTATGTTACTGATTATTAGCAATTTAATGATAATATTTTTACTTAGAATATGTAATGGAAGACTGAAATTATTATGTGCAGGCAAAATTCAATTAAATAAAATATCTATAAATTCATTCATTTACTCTAAATTTGCTTCAAATTCAAAGTAGATATTAATAGGGGAAGTTTCTCCATCTAAGTTTAGTTTTATTCTCATGAAAACAAACAAATTAAAACTTCATTTAAATTGAAATGGCCCCAAATGCCATTATATTATTAATATTATGAAATATTAAATATTTCATCCTTCATATATTTTGGTTATTATCATAAAAAGGCATGTTTTCAAACACTTGAAATCCACTTTGCATTACTTAGATGTTTCTTTAGATTCTTTATACTTGCCATGAAAAATGAACATCATAAAACATCTGTGTACATAATAGAGTATGCTTTTTAAATAGCCACTTTGGATAAACTTCACTATCAGAATCATTCTCTGTGAATAATTTTTAAATGTATGATAATCAACTGTACAACTACTACAAACAAAGGTTATGCTTAGACACAAAAATATTCAGGTGTCTAGATTTAAAGTAAAACCTAAACCTTTGACAGAAGACAATAAAATAATTAAATGCATGCCTCCCTCCCGCTTTTGTAATATTTTTTCATGCATCAATAAAAACTTTTCAGCAAAGTAATAGAATAAAACATAATTAGAAAATGGCAGTCAATTACTCTTGGAAGTATTTCTGTTTATCACCATTAAAATGCTGCTAAGCCTAGAGACAAATGGTATGTGAGTGTGCATTTGTCAGATAAGAATTCTGAATAATTGGTGCTCTTAAGATTAGCATAAGTAGCCTAAGGGAGTATTCATACATAAAATAAGTCAAGAAAGAGGTTAAAAAGAGAAAGGAAGTAAAATAACACCTACATAGTAGCTCAGAATACTTTTTATATTTGTATATTTATTTAGAATGAAAATGTAAAACTGATTCCCCCTTTCTATTTTTTTTTTCTGACACAATTTGTTCATATTCCACATAATAAACACATTTTAATGAGGTTTCATTCACTTCTACCATACTTTCTGAACCAATAACTCTTGGTTATTTTTCAATGAAAAATGGTGTTGGCGAGCAAATTTTCACACCCTAAAATATATCTCATTGATATATTAATGTCATTCATCTACTTTTTTTTTTTTTTTTCCCTGAAAAACAGTTCACATGGAAGGGCTAGGAAAACCAAGTAGGAGTTACCCTTTAGTAAAAACATTTATATTTGTAAGGGAAATTTCCATTTGTAAGGGTGTCTTTCTGTAACTGGAAGAGGTGAATGACCAAATCTCTTGAAGATCTGTATCCATGGAGAAGATGGAGACTTCAAGTGGCATCAGAATCACCCTTGTTTACTGTTCTTTTCCTGATAAACTCCCATAACTGATTCTCACCACAACTCAACATCCTCTTTTTATCTCTAGCTGAAGAATGTATTTAAGGTGAGGACTTTGGCTGGTTTGGTGAGTTAGTATTTCTGAGTATCACCCATGCATACATGTTATGAAATTTTGTTTTATTTTCTCTTGTTAATCTGGCTCATGACAATTTAATTTTTATACCAACCAGAAGAACCTAGAAGGGTAAAGGAAAATTTCTTCCTTTGCACTAATGATCACATCAATTTTAAACTTTTAAAAAATTTATCCACATCATACTGATCTCAAGTTGACTCAGTGTACAGCAGCTTGAAACAGGGCTTTGACTCCTGGCCAGAGATTGAGGTTGGGTTTTGGTGGTGAGAGTGCTGAATCTTAGGCACTACACCAGTGGTCAGTAATGGGGCCTGGCGCTTCAGCTTTACAGAAAAATATTCCGACAAAGACAGAAAGTAGTGAACAGGTAAAGTGTCTAATAGAAAGGGGAGGAAATATATATATATACACATATAGTACATGTGGATAGACATGTGAGTAGACTCAGAGAGAGAGAGTTGAGCATTTGTGGTAGTTTGAATTACTTTTATTGTGCATTTCTTCCAGATTTCCTTTGACCAATAATCTTGCTTTGCCTGAGTCTGAGTCTGTATTTGGTATGTCTCAGGTTCCTCCCATGTGTGTGTACACATCTCTTAGAGACATGGATTCTAGCAAATAGGCCTCTGGATAGTTGACATAACTTACTGTGAGGTGACAAAACTTGCTGTTGCCATTCAGGGTTCCTAGCTGAAATTATCAGAATACACTTTTTCTTGGTTTTAACAGAAAAAAAAAATGTATTAAAATATATTAATTCACAAAATTTCTTGGAAAAATATCTCCAGACTTAGATGCTCAGAATATTGAGTGACCAAAACCAAGGAAGGGATTTCTCCATCAAAAGTGTATCTGTTACCATTTACCCAGAGCAAGTATTGTGACATGAAAAATCTGTGAGCTCTGGTGACTCCTAGGACTCTACACTACTCAAATATCCAAAGAGAAACAAAACTTCTTAAGAAAGAGCAACTACTTCTTAGTGTCCTTTCCTTATGATATAGCTATCTTTTCTACTGATATGCTTGTGGGAGACTTTTCATATGCTTGTGACTTAGCACTAAGAGGTAAAATGAGGTCTAGGTTTTAATTTGTAGTGGGGCAAATAATGAGGAAATTTTACAGTGGCAGAGTATTTTTAAATTGCCAACAATATGATAGTTACTAAAAGTCATTTCAGGTAAGCTTTGTTATTTATATAGCATGTCAATTTTATTTCAATAAAGGTTATGTTTCAGTAAAATGATTATGAGAAGAGGGTGAATTTTTTTCAAACCCTTCTTATAATGGTACTATCCCTCATTAATTGTCTATACTAAAAAACAAAAGCAGTCTACAAATTGTGTCAAATAAAAACAAATCAGCCATCATTATTGCAGTCTTTGTTTCTATGAGTTTGACTATTTTAGATACAGCATAGAAGTGGAATTATTATCTAGTCCAAGGTCACTCTGCTCACTGCAGGAGAGGCCAGTGAATCTGAGGGGTTAGGTTTAATGTAAAGAATACAAATTTATTTGGAAAGCTGGCTGATCAAGATTATGGCAGACTGATGTCTCAAAATAACCATATTGTCCGAGTCTGGATGCCAGGTTCTTTTATGGATCAGAAATGGGGGAGGTAAAGGAAACAAAGTAAAATGGCCATTTAATCTTGCAATTATCCCCTAGAATGGCAAGCCTAAAGAAGGGAGATGTGTCAGTTTCTTCCTTCCTGCCATCTATATATATAGACAGGATTCTGAACAAAGGCACTTTAGCTTAACAGTCTGGCAGAGGGGCAGGATTATCTGAGGTAGGCCATTATGTTTGATTATAATAACAAAAGCAGCCAAAGAAACAGATCTATCATGGAAGAGTCAAGTATGACTCTTACCAGTTACAGAATCACGTGTTTTTTCTTCTGTGTTGAGTTTTTTTCATTTATCATAATGACCTTCAGTTTCACACATGTTGTTGCATATGGCAACAATAATTTCTAGAGATCAGCTGTATGACATAGCACCTACAGCTAACAATATGGTATTATACATTTCAAAATTTATCAAGAAGATAGATTTTTTTACATGTTCTTATCATGAAAAAATAAGGAAAACAAAGGGACACAAAGAAAGTTTGAGTGGTGTTGAATATATCTATTATTAATTTGTTAATGGCAGTAATGGCATTATGGGTGTTTCATATGTCCAGATTTATCAAATTGTATATATTAAATATATGTAATTATTTGTGCATCAATTGTACCTCAGTAAAGCTGCAAAACAGTTAAAAATACATTGGAACTTACATAATGAGAGATTTTAATTACAAAAATAACTGCAATAAGGAGAATGGTTCAATCTCAGAAATCTGCAAGAACCTCCTCAAAGGGATAAAACTTTCCTTTTACTAGATAGGGAGAAGTGAGCAAATGTTTTAGCATAAACCATTAAGGGGAAGTTGGAGAGGCAAGGAGAAATGATCTGTAGGGTCTGACAGGAAAGATCCACCAGTTCTCCAGAGTAGCTGATAAGAGATATGTCCCAATTTTTAGTTCTTATTTGGACCTGGAGGCAATTAGAGTCATAGAAAGTAAAGAAGTTTGACTAAAGTTTGGTCAAAATAAAGCAGAGAAATAGGCAACTGTGAGTACTTGATTAGTTCCCCTGTTTGCTTAAGATAGATAAAATTTTCCCTAAATATTATTAGAGATGGAAGAAATTATTGCAAGATTGAGATTGGTAAAGTATTTTTCAGGGATGGCACATTCACATGCTCAATGGCTCTGAAAGACTCCTTTATTATCTACTGAGCATGCTATAAGGCTGAGAGCTGTTGGGAGGTTTTAGAGATCAGGATTTAAGGAGAGTAGTATCCAAGAATATAATAAAGAGAATATTCATTATTAAAGGTTGACTAAGGGAGATTTGAGAGCCAGTCCTCTGAAATTTAGCCATCAAGATATAGAAATACCTTATCTCCTCATCTCTGTGGAAGGGTTGTTGTTCAGTTGCTAAGTCATGCCCAACACTGCAACACCATGAACTGCAACACACCAGGCTTCCCTGTCCTTTATTATCTCCCAGAGTTTGCTCAGACTTATGTCCATTGAACCAGTGATGCCATCCAATCATCTCATCCTATCACTCTCTTCTCCTCTTGCCCTCAATCTTTCCCAGCATCAGCATCTTTTCCAGTGAGTCAGCTCTTCTCATCAGGTGGCCCAAATTATTGGAATTCAGCTTCAGCATCAGTCCTTCCAATAAATATTCAGGGTTGATTTTAAGATTGGCTTGATTTTCTTGATATTCAAAGGATTCTCAAGAGTCTTCTCTGGAACCACAGACTCTACTTTAGGTAGACACCTTGCTTCAAGTTGTAAAACTACCTCCTTTGATGAAGCCGCAAGGGTGTTTACACTTTCTTTGGTAAGGCCAATTAATATTTGGAGAAGGCAAAATGTCAGAAATTGTCAGGAGATTTGAACATTTACATAAATAGGATTATGTATGGTTGAGAAATATACGTACATATCTATTTCACCGAAATGACTATATCTTTAAAAATAAATATTAGGAGATAATATGAGTATTACAAAAAAAAGCATAACTCTTTTAAAAGCGAAACTCATTTCTTTTAATCAAGAACATTATAAATTCAATATAAAGTACACAGATTTATTCTAGGACACAGAATCTTTGCCTTCTGGAAGGATCACTCATAAGGTAAAGTCTTTTACAACCTCTTATTGCATGCTGCATGCTAAGTCACTTCAGTCGTGTCTGATTCTTTGCGACCCTACGAACTGTAGCCCATCAGGCTCCTCTGTCCATAGGATTCTCCAGGCAAGAATACTGCAGTGGGTTGCCATGCCTTCCTCCAGGGGATCTCCGAGACCCAGTGACTGAACTCACATCTCTTGCATCTCCTGCATTGGGAGACAAGTTCTTTACCACTAGTGCCATCTGGGAAGCCCCACAATCTCTTATTAAGAATAAACAATTCAGGAAATATTTGTCATTTCAAGAGAGATAAAGCTGTGTTATAGTTTTGTATAGGTATCCTACTGTTTCTAAAATAACTTTAGAACAGGTTTCTTTTAATCTTATAAATAAGATTAAATACTATATTTAAACTTAATACCAGTTTTAATCAAAAGAAATAAAATCATATTCTATGAACATCTACAAACTTACCATATTCATTTAGACACTCTCCTCTGTTTTTTTTTTCCCCTCATTCTAGATAAGCTAGTCATTTTATTTTAAGATACAATTACTCTCTTCTACCTTAACAAAAACATGCTGAGAAAGCCTTGTATATAAAGTTGTTTCCCTTTGCCATTGTACAATTCCTATGAAGTGCATCTGCTAGGTCTATGTATTGCTATCTTCAATTGAAGTTAACATGAAATGTCCAACGTAGTGAATCTCTTAAACTAATTATATTTCATGTTACAGAGCTGGTGAAGTTATGGGAAAATTTTGTACCAAATGCCTTTGGCAAATCAGTTACATTATGAATCTTCATGTGTGGCATTTTCACTTTTTTGTACCACATTGATAAATAATTTCTTTAAATTATGTCTTAATTTTTATTTAAGAAAAATAAAGTTTTACTAAGTGTATTTAGTATGAGTGTGCAACTATTAGACAAAAAGACAAAATTAAAAATCTTTCACTTATTTAAGTTAAATCATTTATTGCAGTATATTTAAGTTAAATAATTTATTGCAGTATATTTACCACTTCTTTTTTTCTTTTACTCTGTTTCTGCTACCATCATTTTTGGCAGCATAATCCCCTTCAGACATTGCTTAATTATTGACATCAAACCCCTCATGAAAGCTTGGAGGAAATTTCATCAAATTTTTGGTTGAAAGAGTATTTAGTTAGATTGTTTAATCATTAATCAGTTCTGAAAAGATAATAGACTTGGTGTTACACATAGATTTAATGAAATTCCATTTTCATTAAATCTATGTGTAACACCAAGTCTATATAGCAATCTGGAAATTATTTTCTCTATGTTCAGCTCTTTTATTATGATAAACTGTATTAAATTTTAAGCTTTCATTCTTTGTGAGTTTATTAAACCACATGCATATTCTGATAACCTCAGATTTGTTTGTTTATCTCTGTGAGTCAAGTGGTGCTTTGCTTGTTTTGGCTTATATCCTCATCCCAGATTAAATCCATTTGAAAGGCACAGACGAATGATTGAAAGATAAACACTGCACATATTTAGCAGATTGTTTTTGTACTACAAACTGAGGTAGATGAAAAAGAAATTTGAACATTCTTTAAATTTTTCTCTGCTATCTTTTTCACAGAATTTATTATGGTTAAACTATGCTTAAATCTTAAAATTTGTTTGGCATTTATAGCTGTCATTGCTCTGAAAAGAAAAAAAAAAAAAACACAAAATTCTTTCATTCGTTATCTGGGGCTTTTTAGATGTCTTCTAGTAGAATTCTTCATAGAAACACTGGATAAAAACTGACATCATCCCCTTTAGCTCCCAGTTTTCAGAATAAGAAGTCAGTGTAAAGACAATTTCAATATTAGACAATGACATTTTCAACTTTGCTTTTTCTTCTTCAGGTATTGTATTTCAAATGCTTCTACCTCTTTTAAAATATAAAATTTCCCCTAATTAAACTGTGGGAGATATTTAAACTGTCTCCTTTTATTATGTTGACAAGGGTTCATTAGTTTTTCTTCTTGACCCAAGATGTCCCAGACACACATCATACATTTCCTGTCCCAAATCAAGATTCAATCATTGCTCCAAAGAGCTTGATCACTTCCAATGTGTCCCAATTTTGACATGAGGTAAAAAATTTGGTGTTATAAAACCATTCAAAATTATTTTTATGGAACCAAGTAATGTAGAGATAGTGCTATTTGTTTAAATTTATTTCAAACATCATTGATCACTTAAGTTTATTTACTATTTTTGATTATGAAAACAATTTAATAGCCAAGATTCAAATTCACATAAGAAGCTATAAAAAGACTTTTCCACTAGTCTTGAATCCTAGCCCCTATTTCTCAAGTCTTCCCCAAAGGGATCCAATTTTGTTGGCTTCTCATTTATTCTTCAAGTATTTCTATTTACTCTTCAAGTGATTTTTTATACTATTTGTGTTATCTTCAGGTAGAGATAGTTTTGCCTCATTTTCTAATGCTTATACCTCCAACAATTGGTTTAATCTAATTGCATTGATGAATACTTCCAGTGGGCTTCCCCAGTGGCTCAGCAGGTAAAGAATCCACCTGCAATGCAGGAGACATGGGAGATGGGGGTTCGATCCCTGGGTCAGGAAGATCCCCTGAAGAAGGAAATGGAAACCCACTCCAGTGTTCTTGCCTGGAGAAACCCATGGACAGAGGAGTCTGGCAACCTGAGGTCTATAGCGTTGCAAAGAGTCAGATACAAACGAACCGACTTAGCACACATACTGGAGAAGGAAATGGCAACCCACTCCAGTGTTCTTGCCTGGAGAATCCCAGGGACAGGGGAGACTGGTGGGCTGCTGTCTATGGGGTCGCACAGTTGGATACGACTAAAGTGGCTTAGTAGTAGTAGTAGCAGCACACATACACACATTCCAGTTCTCTACAATCTTTTTCAAGAGAATGGAAGTTGAGGAAATTCTTCACAATTCATATTCCTAATGAAGCCAGTGTTATCTTAATGTCAATAAAAATGAAAAAAAAATAAAATAAAACTACAAAACAATATTGCTCATGAAAATAGGTGGGGAAATTCTAATTAAATATTAGCATATCAAATTCAACAATATATAAAAAGAAAATATAACTTGGGAAGTTGTATTAATTACAGATATGAAAGGCTGACTTAACATTTGAAAATCCATTAATGTACTACATCACATCAACAGAGTAAAGAAGCAAAATTGCATGATCATATGAATAGATGCACTAAAAGCATTTGTCAAAATCCAGCACCTATCAGTTATAAAATTCTCAACAAACTAGGAATAAAGGGGAATTTCCTCAATTTTATAAAGAACATATACAAAAAATTACAGTTAACATTATATGTAATGAAAAACAACACTATCTGGCTAAGATCAGGAAAAAACAAGGAAGTCCTTTCTCACCACTATGTTTCAACATTGTACTGGAAGTTCTTGCTAGTGCAATAAGATTAAAAAACAAAAGGATTAAAAACTTTTACATATTTGGAAGAAAGGAATAAGACTGCCTTTGGGAAGGACAATCATTTATTAAATAATTTAAATTAAATTAATAAATTCAGTCATTTATTTGGATATATAAAAATACAAAATTCAACAATAAGCTCCTCATGTAACTAGTAAATGGTTATAACAATGTTGCAAGATACAAGGTTTCTGTGAAAAAAAGAATTATTTTTGTATATATTAGCAATGTTTTGTCTTTGTTCAGTTGTTGAGTCGTGTCTATTTGTGACCCCATGCACATAAGCACAACAGGCTCCTCTGTCCTTCACTATATCCCAAAGTTTGCTCAAGCTCATATCCATTGAGTCAGTGATACCATCCAACCATCTCATACTCTATCACTCCCTTCTCCTCTTGCTCTCCATCTTTCCCAGCATCAGGAATTTGCCCAGTGAGTTGGCATTTTCCATGATGTACTCTGCATATAAGTTAAATAAGCAGGGTGCCAATATACAGCCTTGACATACTCCTTTTCCAATTTTGAACTAGCAATGAACAAGTGGAATTTGAAACTAAAAACATTATTTAGACCCCTAAATTATATACTTAGACATAGATATAATAAAATATGCATAGTTATAAGAAGAGCCACAAAACTGACTAAATATATCAGAGAAAAACTAAGTAAATGAAGAGAGATTCCATGTACATAGGAAGGAACACTCATTACTGTCAAGACATTGGTTCTTCAGAACTTGATCCAAGGATTCAACACTGTCCAAATGAAAAATCTGGTAAGTTATGCTGTGGAAAATCAACAAACTGAATCTTAAATTTAAAGCACAAGATATAGAATAGTCCACGCATTATAGAAGAAGAAGAAGAAAAAAAAAAAAAAACATGAAGACTGACACTATCTGACTTCATTACTTACTATATAGTTACAACAATCAAGACAGTTCTGGCAATAAAAGAAAATTAAAACAGTTGAACTGAATAGAGAGTCCATAGTTAAGAGTCACATAAATATAGACAACTGATAAGGAAAGCAATATAGTGATGTCTTTTACAATTTCATGCTGTTTATGGATACACAGTAAGTTCCAGTAGCTTTCAGTGCCATGTCTAACACTTTATACATACTATGTCTAACATTATACATAAATAAAAATTTATATGTGTGCATATATTTATATATAACAGTGAAATTGTTAGTCACTCAGTCATGTCTGACTCTTTGTGACACTATGGACTGTAGCCAACCAGGCTCCTTTGTCCATGGAATTATCCAGGCAAGAATTTTTGCCTGGAAAATTCTCTTCTCCAGGGGATCTTCCTGACTCAGGAATCAAACCTGAGTCTCCTACATTGCAAGGCAGATTCTTTATCATCTGAGCAACTATATATATATATAGTTATATATATAATCTCTTTGTTATATATCAGCATTCTTAGAAACCTTCATATAATTAACTTTTTCAACAGTTTCAACAGCTTGAATTTAATTCACAATCTATCAGTAAAAACTGAAAGACATTTTTTCTTCCTTCCACATGAATGTTTGCTTTTTTCATTATGAATAGTTAGTTTCACAAATTCAAATTTCTACCTTTCTGATTTATTTTAACTTGAGTCACTTTAGAATTAAAAAGTGCATCTTCTCCTGGAAGCTCCAGGGTGTGCTACAGTTTTCAGCAGTATCTAGGCTTCTTTGTGCTTTATAAAACTTTAAATACATATGTGTACCCACCAAAAGAGTAATCCTATTGCTATATTTCTTACCATTATCATCTTTCTTTTCTTAGCCATTACTTTTTCATTTAGGAGTCTCATTTAGTCAGTCCTCAGAAATTTTTTTCACTATAGTTGGTCCTGATAAAAATAACTGCAATAAATACAAAATGAGACAAATGATATTGCACCTGTGTTAAACAGAGTATGTATAAAGTACTAAAAATACCATTGAAAGTCTCTTGCCGTCACTGTGGACCCATTCACATGATAGCAGAAAAAGTGTTTTTTAGGATTTTGGCTCTTTTATGCATCTCATTTGGAGAAAGTTAAATTTTTTGAGTTTATATGTATATGTGTGTTCACATATATATTATTACATATTTTCATTGCATTATTACATTACATATTTAACAGGATGTTATTATATTAATGCATATATGATAATATAATATATTATATAAAATATTTTGCCAGTATCATAATTTCTCTTTGATGCAGATAATTATATTATTACACTATGACAAAATAAAATGAGGCTATGAGAGATTAAATAACTTAAATAATATCACACAGATACTCAATGATAAATCTAATGTAGTGATATGTTTGATTATATATTTTAATTAAAATATTACATACCATATATTAACAAGTAGTTATAAAAAATACATAGATTTGGCAGTTAAATAAGTGAAGATTGTTTCAATGTCACTGATACTTAAAGGATCAGTGATAAGTATACTTAAGGATACTTATAATAAAAAATAAATTAACTATATATTTGAGTTAGGTGAGATGCAAGATTTCAAAATATTTAACATTATATGTAAAGTACATACAAATATGGTATTGTATTAAATTAGCAATTGTAAGTATTTGGTATAAACTCATATCTTACAAAACAAAAATGCACAAATACTTTGATATAGCCCTTCAATTGATTGGCGGCATCCTAAAAATATGTGTAAATGTTCATTTTTGTAGGTTAAAGACAAAAGCAATCTAACTAGTTTTTAAGGAGGTCTGGGATAAATACATTGTGAGTCATATGTTAAATGATGTTGAAAAAGATATGGGTGGATTTACATGTAGAATATGAAAAATATTTGGTCTCAATTACTAAGCTACAACAACTTAGGTACAGATAGAGGTAGGAGAATACATGTAACATTTTCTAGAACATTGTAGTAGAAACTTAAAAAAAAAATACAGTGTTTGAGGAGTAGGGCAGGAGTGGTGAGGAAGAGACAATTGAATTTTATTAATAACTTCGGCAGTATTGAGATTTTAATACACACAATTCCTTCAGAAATACCTACATATATAAAAAACACTTTATTACCATCAACATGGAAATAGTGCTTTCAGAAAAATCTAAAGAATAGTTTTCTCCTAAAATGCATATCTATCTAACCTATCATCAACCCATCTATCAGTTTATCTCTTCTCCCTACCTACTTACCCATTTGAATATAGAGATGCTAATTTTAAAAGTGGGAAATTTCAAATTACATACTAAGAATATATATTACATCCTATTATTTATTGAAAAATTTTAAATTTCCATTTGTGTGAGATAGTTATTTTAAATTATATTTCAAAATATATAAGTATACAATAAGAAAAAATAAAATATTTTTTCTAAAATAGCTTGGAAAGAAATCATTAGGCTTATATGATTAGATTTCAACTTTCACCATTTATTAAAAATTTAGAAATTTTTAGTCCTTAAATTTTCTTGGATGCATTGTATCTTCTGGTTGAGCCATTTTAAAAGAAGTGTTTTCACTCATCATGTGTCAGTTTATTTATAACCAAGCTCTTAAGACTGTGGCAGCATACTAGGGAGCATTAATAAAACATGTCTTGGAGCAATGTACTTGTTTTCACAGGCTGAAATCAATTCACCTTGAAAGCCCTGCTCATATAGAATGAATAATTCTGGAGATAAGATCTATCCTATTAGCAATGAAAAAATAGGCTCAGAGAGTTATAAATTCAAAAGCAAGTATGTTTGTGGGTATTCAGCGCCTCTATGCATCTTAAACTGGTTTGGCTATTAGTGTATTAGATGGAGAGTAAGATTCTTTAAGAGTGAAAGAGGCAACCTGACACTGCTGGACACTGGTGCAAGAGAAGGAAATGTAAATCACCCGGCCCATCAGTGCACTGGAAGAAGGAATATACGAAGTTACATTCATAGGACTAAACTGCAAAAAAGCAGTTTGACATTCAGAAATAACTTAAATAATTCCCAAATCAGATTCAATAAAAAGACTGTTCCTTATAAGAAAGCCAGCTGGCAGGTTGTTATCAGGAATGTTTAAGAATATTTTTCACTTCTTTTTATGTTCTAAATAGAGCTATGAAGGAAATGCCAAGATATTAGGAAGCACTATTGTGATTATTTCACCTGGAATATTACCTTGTAGTGGGAGAGGCTTCCCTAGTGGCTCAGCTGATAAAGAATCTGCCTGCAATACAGGAGACATCAGTTCAATTCCTGGATCAGGAAGATCCCATGGAGAAGGGTTAGACTATACAATCCAGTATTCTTGAGCTTCCTTGGTGGCTCAGATGGTCAACAATCCACCTGCAATGCAGGAGACCTGGGTTTGATCCCTAGGCAGGGAAGATCCCCTGGAGGAGAGCATAGCAACCCACTCCAATATTCCTGCCTGGAGAATCACCATGGACAGGGGAGCCTGGTAGGCTACAGTCCATGGGGCTGCAGAGAGGACACTACTGAGCAACTAAGCACAGCACATTACTATGTAGTCACATCTAGATGGTCTTTCCTCCAAACTAATCATTTAATTCCTTTTTCACTCTTATCTCCCAAAAGACAATATGATATATTATTGAAATAAATTAAATATAACGAATAAAATTAGCACTCAGAGTAGAGTTCCAACCTCAGTTTCAATATTAATTAAATCAGTTTAGTAATAAAATCTTAGGGATAAATCAAATTTGAGATGAGCATTCAACCTCACAGAAAATAAGTTCCATTGTGTGCCACCATGATCATTGATAGAGCCATCTCAGCTATTATGTTTTTAACAAACTCAAATGTACTTCCTACTCCCTGTTCCCTTACCCAAGGCAAGCAGTACAACTTTTTAATCAGAATTAATGCTATGTTCCTATGAACTATTAAGAAGTAAAGTAAAAATTAGAATAAATCCTAGTTTATGTTAATACAAATGTATTTTAAATTATTTACCATGCTAAATATTCCAAGATTTGGAAGAAATTATCTAAAACCTATCCAAGTTTTACACACCTCGATTGCAGGAGTTGTGTGTGTTCTCAGTCATGTTGCACTCTTTGCAGCTCCATGGATTTTAGCCTGCCAAGATCCTCTGTCCGTGGAATTTCCCAGGCAGAAATACTGGAGTGGGTTGCCATTTTCTCCTCCAGAGGATCTTCCCAACCCAGGTCTCTTCCATTGCAGGCAGATTCTTTATCATGTGAGCCACCAGGGAAGCCCTGTACCTCTGATAAACTTCATTGAATTTCTGTTAAAGTTTTATACAATTTTAGCAATGTATTAGTATAGGCAATTCTCAATTCTTTCAATTTATTGTGAAAATTTTCAAATAGAGACCAACATGGAAAGAATTTTAAAGTGAATACCATTTTGTAATGACCTAGGTTCTATAATTATAATACTATACTTGTTTTGGGTTTCCCAGGGGACTCAGTTGTAAAAATCCTCCTCCAGTGCAGAACACACAGGTTCAATCCCTGGGTCAGGAAGTTCCCCTGGAGGAGGAAATAGCAACCCCTTCCAGTATTCTTGGGCTTCCCTGGTGGCTCAGAGGTTAAAGCGTCTGCATGCAATGTAGAGACCCGGGTTCAATCCCTGGGTTGGGAAGATCCCCTGGAGAAGGAAATGGTAACTCACTCCAGTATTCTTGCCTGGAGAATCCCTTGGACGGAGGAGCCTCATAGGCTATAGTCTATGGGGTCACAAAGAGTCAGACACGACTGAGTGACTTCATTTTACAGTATTCTTGCCTGGGAAATCCCATAGACAGAAGAGCATGTCTACAGTCCATGGGGTCACAAAGAGTTGGACATGACTGAGTGGACAGACACATACTTGTTTTAGCACTAACTTATCTTTGCATTCTTCACTCCATCTTTCTTATCAGTAAATTATTTTTTGATGCATTTAAATTAACTTGTATACATGAGCATATTTTCACTTAACACTTCATACTGCATGTAATTCTGTCAAACTCAATTTTAATAATTGCATATTATTAAATGTATTGCATTTTGACTAATGTATGCTCCTGTATGTCAAGAATAATCATGGGCCTTGGATTTATGGATACTAGTAGAAAATGTGAAACTCATTGTTCAGAGAGACAGAATTGTTTATCACTCACAATTACAAAAGCCCAAGTACCACTATTTGTACTGAGACCCTGATCCCAGTTTCTCAAAAAAGGAGGACATAGAGAGCCAGGTGTCTCTTGCACACAAAGTGAATTGTGTTACAGGAAAGGAGCTCAGAGCTCAGGAAACCTCAGACTTAAACTAGGAAACTTTTACTGACCTTTGCCACAGATGAAGATATTAACTTATGCTGGCCAACAAACAACTTCTTGCCTGGAGCAAGATAATATCTCTATTGTCCAAGGCTGTTTGCTATACAAACATCTTTTAAAGATATTGATGTTATAGAACAAAAAAGTCATCAATGCATTTTTGCTTAGAAGGTATGTTGAAATGGATGAGACTTAAGGAGAATTCTCTCTCATAATACATAGTACTTAACATATCTGTACTATCTTGACTTTTGTTATATGTGTGTGTGTGTGTGTGTGTGTGTGTGTGTGTGTGTGTGTGTGTGT
>NW_024070208.1:57098689-57155524 GCF_014754425.2 Oryx dammah
TGTGTGTGTGTGTGTGTGTGTGTGTGTGTGTGTGTGTGTGTGTGTGTGAATGTTTAAGAGTAGGATTCCTGTGTGCGGTTTCCTGTCTCTCTTGAGTCCTCTGTTCCTTATCAGTTTCTATCAGGAACGAGCTGAGCGACAAGCCGCTTCCAGGACTGACATCAAAGAGATGGGATGCTTGCACAGGATTTCCTTCATTAGCTTTTCCATATGGTGAAAGGGGTTATTTATGACCCTCTTTTGATGTGGATTGTCATTTGGCTTTATGGCCTCTATTACTCCTTGTTTCCTTGGTAACTTGTAAAGTCTGGTCTTTTGATCTTTATCTGAAGAAGCTACCTTGTAATACGGTATATATATTCACACAGAGTTCAGTAAAGCACCCTTGTTCCACTAGAGACTCGGGTCCCCGTGTCCTTCTTTCTCTCTCTCTCTATCTCTCTTTCTGGCTGATTCCCTGGAGTGTGGAGGCCTGGTGAGCTCATTTTCCTGCTCGGGTTTTCAAGACCTCTCAAGACTTCTTGAGAGGGCACCCTGTTTCTACGTGAGTGGTACAAGCTCTGTCCAAGGACTTTATTGGTTTTCTGCATAACCTAGGGAATATTAACCTCTTTCCTTCTTTCACTTTCTTATCCTCAACTCTAGACCACCAGGTTCTGGTCCATTAAAGGACCACAACATTTATATATATATACACATGCTTAGTTGTTCAATTGTATCCGACTCTTTATAGCCCCATGGACTATAGCCCACCAGGTTCCTCTGTCAATGGAATTTTCCAGGCAAGAATACTGGAGCAGGTTGCCATTTCCTACTCCAGGGGATCTTCTTGTGTCTCCTCTGTTGACAGGTGGATATTTTACCACTAGCGCCATCTGATATATATATATATATATATATATATATATATATATATATATAGCACCATCTGATAGATAGATATAACATCTACATATATCCGAAACTGGAATGGTAGCTGCCAGGGGCAGACATCATATTTCAGGACACAAAAGTTGGTGAAGAAGTTGTAGTGGTTATACCTTCATTTACTGTTACTCAGTTGGTACAGTGTGAAATGCCACATGCTTGTAAGTTCTGAGATTTTTTTTTTCTGAAAAGGATACCAGATTGCTATGATTTATTCAGTAATCCTGGATAAATACTTTGGTATTATGTAGGAACTTGGATGATCCTTTCAGTTTTATTCAGTACTGTTATTTTTTAGAGACCATGTACATTTCAGATCATCAGCAGTAATGTAGCAGATAGATGAATTTCTGTTTTAGAGAGGATTGCCAGGTATTATACTCTCACAGGTACTTAGGAAATTTTGTGGAATGTTTAAGAGTTACTGAAATTCATTTATGGAATATTTTCATGGAGAAGGAAATGGCAACCCACTCCAGTGTTCTTGCCTGGAGAATCCCAGGGATGGGGAAGCCCGGTGGGCTGCCATCTATGGGGTCGCACAGAGTCAGACACGACTGAAGTGACTTAGCTTAGCTTAGCTTATATCTACATATCTATCTATATAATAACTGTGAATGTGTGTATATGCCACTTAACCACTCTATTTAACCTAATGATATTAAAAATACAAGTTTTGATTTATGTTATACACCAATTAATTGTATACTATTAGTAGGTCTAAAAGCAGCAGGTATCCAGTAGTGACCTTAGCTATGCCCCTTAGTTTCAAGTCTAAAAGAAGAAAACAAAAAATAATGTAAATGGTGAAGAACTATCTTAAACAGCTAGGTGGTTTCTCCTTAAGTTTCTGTATGGAACTTTTCCATCTGGTCCAAAGAAACAATCCAGTTGCAGCAGTGTTTCTTCCTGATTACACAGACTTCACTTTGGCCCACAAGGAGGTAGAGTACTTCCATCTTCCATAACTGTTCTGGCTATTGAGTTGAGGCTGACTTATATGTCTTCCAGGATGAGGTGGTTTTCTTTAAACACAGTCAGTTTTCTTACGATCACACCTGAAGTGAAAATTACCTTAATTTGGGGACAGAATTAAGTTATATCATGTATTTCACCAAAGAAAGTGTGGCCCTAAAACTGTACATATTACCCTTAGGAGATGTTTGCAATTTTTGGAGTCCTGTGTAGGATCAATATCAATCATGTGTTAAAGGTTGACAGTGCTCTCAGCTGACAATACCAGCTGGCTGGTAAGCTGTATGGTTCAAGTTCTGTTCAGATTGTTGAAGGAATTGCTTGAGGGCAGTCAGCTCAAACTGTCTTGTTTGTCAACTAAGTCACATTTCTCTGGTCCAAGTAAAGACTGAGAATAAGATCAGGAAAGACATCCAGAGGTGTTGACTGGTGTTTCACATGAAAGGTACAGTTGCCGGCACCCTCCTCTGCTCTTTCAGTTAGCTTTTTTTGGTAATTTCATGAATACATCATAGAAATGAAGAACGAGTTTCTCCACGGTTGAATTTTCCCAGTGTGCTCAGCTTATTCCTCAGACTGTCTGGGCTTAGAATATAGGAGAACATAAAGACAGTAAATCAGGAAAGAAGGACCTGTGCTATTCTTTTTTAATAATGCTGTTTTAACATTATAAATGATTTGTAAAAGAAACTACCTGTAAGTCATTTGTCAATTATGAGGTTCACACATATTTTATGCAGCTGTATGGGGCTTAAACTTTTACAGATGTTTTTACAATGCATTTCAAAAAGCATATGGTTTTAACTTACTTGAAGCAAATTTTATCAATTCTTTCTTTAATGGTTCATTCATATTGAGTCCTAATTAAGAAACATTTGGGCTTCCCAGGTGGCTAGGTGCAGGAGATGTGGATTTGGTCCCTGGGCCAGGAAGATTCCCTGGAGAAGGAAACAACCCATTCCAGTACTCTTGCCTGGGAAATCCCATGGACAGAGGAGCCTGGTAGGCTACAGTACATGAGGTTGCAAAAAAAATCAGACACAACGTAACAACTAAACAACAACATGGAATGTTTGCTGGGTCCAAAGTTAGAAATATTTTTCCATACATCTCATTGTAAAAGTTAGAGATTTTAGTTTTGTCCATATATAACTGAATGAGAAATTGCCTTTTTTTTTTTTTTTTACCAAAGGGACTTTATTATTTTGCAGTTTCAATGGCAATAAATGAAATCCCCTGTCATTCTGCAACTTCTCCAGCATTTGACACTGTCAGTTTTTGAGTTGTAAGCCTCTAGTAGGTGTAGAATGTATCACATTTGACTTTACAATGATGAATCGTAATATTGGAATTATTTCATGTGTTTATTTCCAATCCATATAATATAATTTTTTGTTGGGGTGTATGTTCAGTTCCTTTACTTGTTTCTTAATTGGGTTGTGGGTTAAATGAGTATAACCCAGCATTTGAGTATAAAATGCTATTTATACATTTGGAAATGAGTCCTTTATCAATTCTATAATTTGTAAGTTTTCTGTTCCAGTGTTGTTTATCTTTTCATTCTCTTAACAGTATCTTTCAAAAACAAAATGTTAACTTTGATAAAGTTAAATTCATATTTTTTTCCTTTCTCAACTCATGCTTTTGATTTTGCATCTAAAAAATTGTGCCATATGAAAGTTCACATTATTCTGTCATATATTTTCTTTTAGAAAACATATTTTTGCATTTCAAATCCCAGTTTATGGTCTATCTTAAAAATTATCTTTTACAGAATTTTATATAAAATTATCTTGCACAATTTTAATTTTTATAGTATGTCAGGTATTTTTGGAGATTCAATTATTTTTATGCATGTGAATGTCCAATTTTTTCCAGCACCACTTTTTGAAAAGATAATCCTTTCTGCATCAAATTGCCTTTGCGCCTTTATCAAATATTGTTTGTCTATATATGCATGGATCTATATATTGGGGTTCTTTACTTTCTTAATATTCTGTGTATACTGATAGTTTCACAAATACCACACTGTCCAGGTTACTTTTGTTGTTTAGTCACTAAGAGGCTCTTCAGGTAATTCAGTTCAGTTCAGTTCAGTTCAGTCACTCAGTCATGTCCGACTCTTTGCAACCCCATGGACTGTAGCATGCCAGGCCTCCCTGTCCAACACCAACTCTCAGAGTCTACTCAAACTCATGTCCATTGAGTCAGTGATGCCATCCAACTATCTCATCCTCTGTCTTCCCCTTCTCCTCCTGCCTTCAATCTTTCCCATCATCAGGGTCTTTTCAAATGGGTCAGGTCTTCCCATCAGGTAGCCAAAGTTTTGGAGTTTCAGCTTCAGCATCAGTCCTTCCAATGAATATTCAAGACTGATTTCTTTTAGGCTGGACTGGTTGGATCTCTCTCTATATATAGAGACTAGTTGGATCTCTGTATATATAGAAAGAGAGACTTCCCAGGTGACATTACTGGCAAAGAATCCACCTGCATTGCAAGAGACTTCTGTTCAATCCCTGGGTCAGGAAGATCTTGTGGAGAAGGACATGGCAAACCATTCCAGTATTCTTGCCTAGAGAATCCCATGGACAGAAAAGATGGCCTACAGTCTATAGGGTTACAAAGATTCAGACATGACTAAGTGAATTAGCACACATGCACACACACATTTATACATATATGAATGTGTGAAATATACATATTGAATATATGTGTAGATCTATATCTACATATATATGGAAATAGAGTTTTGAGTAGGCAGATACACATATGTGAATATAAATATATATTTAAACTCTTTTTCCTATTTTCAACTTAATTCATTTCTGCTCTAAATTATTCTTTGCTTTCATTTCAATCCCAAAGAAAGGCAATGCCAAAAAATGTTCAAACTACTGCACAATTGCACTCATTTCACATGCTAGCAAAGTAATACTCAAGATTCTCCGAGCTAGGCTTCAACAGTACCCGAACAGAGAACTTCCAGATGTTCAAGCTGGATTTAGAAAAGGCAGAGGAATAAGAAATCAAATTGCCAATATCCATTGGATAATAAAAAGCAAAAGAATTCCAGAAACACATCTACTTCTGCTTCATTGATTATGCTAAAGCCTTGACTGTGTGGATCACAGCAAACTGTGAGGAATTCTTCAAGAGATGAGAATACAAGGCCACCTTACCTCTGTCCCGAGAAACCTGTATGTAGTCAAGAAGCAACAGTTAGAACCAGACATGAAACAATGGACTGGTTCCAAATTGGGAAAGGAGTACATCAAAGATGTATATTGTCATCCTGCTTATTTAACTTACATGAAGCATACATCATGTGAAATGCTGGGCTGGATGAAGCACAAGCTGGAATCAAGATTGCAGGAGAAATATCAATAATCTCAGATATGCAGATGGCACCACCATTATGGGAGAGAGTGAAGAGAAACTAAAGAGCCTCTTGATAAAAGTGAAAGAGGAGAATGAAAAAGCTGGCTTAAAACTCAATATTCAGAAAACAAAGATCATGGCATCTGGTCCCATCACTTCATGGCAAATAGATGGGGAAACAATGAAAATAATGAAAGACTTTATTTTCCTTCAGCTCTAAAATCACTGCAGATGGTGACTGCAGCCATCAAATTAAAAGATGATTGTTCCTTGGAAGAAAACCTATGCAAAACTAGAGCATATTAAAAACCAGAGACATTACTTTGCCAACAAAGATCCATCTAGTGAAAGCTACAGTTTTCCAGTAGTCATGTATGGATATGAGAACTGGTCCATAAAGAAGGCTGAGTGCTGATGGATTGATGCTTTTGAACTGTGGTGCTGGAGAAGACTCTTAAGAGTCCTTGGGACTGCAAAGAGATCCAACCAGTCAATTCCAAAGGAAAAAGTCCTGAATATTCATTGGAAAGACTGATTCTAAAGCTGAAGCTACAATACTTTGGCCACCTGATGCAAAGAGCTGACTCATTGGAAAGGACTTTGATGCTGAGAAAGTTGAAGGCAGAAGGAGAAGGGGATAACAGAGGATGAGACAGTTGGATGGCTTCACCCACTCCAAGGATATGAGTTTGGCCAGGCTGTGGGAGATGGTGAAGGACAGGGAAGTGTGGCATGCTGTAGTCCATCGGGTTGCAAGCGTAGGACATGGCTGAGCAACTGAACAACAGCAAAAAATTCTTTGCTTTATTCTTTTGGCTTCTTGTCTGCTTTTTCCTAATTATTCTAGTTTGAAGATTGTGAAGCTTAAGCTATTAACTGTAAATCTCTCTTTTAATATATGTGCTTAATGCTTTATAGCATTTTTCAAATTTTGACATTTTATTTTCACCTTCGTTTAATATATTTTTCAAATATTCTTACAACTTGCTGTTTAGCACATGAATTCTTTAGTAGTGAAATGTTTAATCTCTAAATATTTGTGTATTTTCTGTGTATCACATAGTAATTGATATCAAGTTTAATTCCATTATGGTCTGAGACATACTTTGTATGATGGATATTCTGTTATATTTATTTAGATGTTAAGGTTGGGCTTTTGGCCGGGGATGCGGTCTATCTTCGTGAATAAAGGATGTACACTTGGGAAGAATGTTTTCTACCCTCATAGAGTGTTTCACAGATGTTGATTAGATCAGGCTGGTTGATAGTGCTGTTTTGCATCAGTGATTTTCTTCCAAATAAATTATTGAGAGAGAGTACTAAAATTTCCAGATGTAATTGTGTTTTTTTTTAGGTATCAGTTTTACTTCCTGCATTTTGAGGTTCTATTACTAAATTTATATTCCTTTGGGATTATTGTGTTTCTTGGAGACTACTTTCTCGTAATGTAATATGCTTCTATAGTCCTGATGACCTTTCTTGTTTTGAGGCCTATCTTGTCTCATATTAATTATAGCCAGACCAACTTTCTTTTGGTTAGAGTTTGTATGGTATATCTTTTAATTCATATCTTTACTGTAAACTCATCTTAGGTCTTACTATTTAAGTGGGCTCTTTTAGGCAGGTTTTGCATTTTTATGTTGGGACAATTATTGTCTTTTATATGGTATGTTCACTTTGCTCTATACAGTTGGATTATAATCTGCCATATTGAGAACTTTTTCCTATTCCTTTCATTTGTTTCTTGTTGTTGTCATTAATATTTTTCTTCTTATTCTAATTTTTCTCTTTTTTAACTTGAAACTTTTACAATTCCTCAGTTTTTTTTCTATCCAATTATAATAACAACCTTTTAAAACTTTATAACTATATATATTTTACAATACTTAATATGAAATAAACAAGTATAAATTCAAATTGTCTTTTCGCTTTACATGCAAGGTCCTTATAATAGTATATTCTCTATTTCTCTCTAATCTCTAATTCATTTTTGCCTTCATATACACTAAAAACAGCCAATACACATTTACTATGGTTGCTTTAAATATATGATTTACTTCTAGAGTAAAAAGAAGTAAGAAAAATCTACTTTTCTTTTTCACTTTATTTATTTCTTTAGATTCTAGTTTCTGACCTCTTAAATTACTCCTTTGGCCTGAAAAACTTTTCAACAATTTCAGAGCAGGTATTCCAGCATTTTGTTCCCCAAATGTTTGTTCATCAGAGAAAGTCTTTATTTTTCCTTTACTTTGAAAGATGTTTTCAATGGAAATTGAATGCTAGGTTATTATAGTTTATTCCTTTAATACTTTAAAGATTTCACTTATGTTCTGACTTTTGTATAATTTTTGATGAAGAGTTGATGTGTTTCTAATCTTTGTTTATCCATTGTTAAAGTTTTTATTCCCCCCCCGCCCCCCACTCCGTTGTTGTCCTCAAGATTTTTCTCTTTATCTGTGATTTCAACAGTTTATATATTATATGCCTCTGTGTGTGTGTGTGCATGTGTGTGTGTGTGTGTGTCTGTATGGAACTTTATCCTTCCATGCATTTCTGAGCTTTCTTAGATTTCTAACTTGCTCTCTACCATGAATACTGAAAGTTATCAACTCATTTCTTCACATATATGTCTTCTGCACCCTTCTCCCCATTTTGCCTTTTTTGAATTCCAATTACACATATACTATATTTCCCCACAGTACTTGAATGTGTTGAATGTGATTTTATGTTTTGCGTTTTTTCACTCTTTTTTCTCTATATGTTTTGGTCTGGATAGCTTCTTTTGATGTGTCAACAAGTTCACTGATTTTTCCTTGGTTATATTCTACTTATGGACTCATAAAAGATTTTGCATTTATGTTACTTTGGTTTGGATTTGAACCATGCTATTTGATTCTTTCTTAAAGTTTCACATATTTGATGATATGTATCTGACCTTATATGTCATATTAGTTTTCCTTTAGAGCCTTTAGTACATTACTCATTGCTATTTTAATTTTTTTTCAATATTTCTAACATGAGTCATTTTTTATTATGGTTCTGATTATTATGTTTTGCATTTAGGCTCAATTTTTAATTTTGTTTCATAATGTGCCTTATATTTTACTTCACTATTATTTTATGAAATCTGGAAATGTTTTATAAGACAGAAGATATGGAGGTAAATATATATAATCAGTGCAGTTGAGTTCAGTTCAGTTCAGTCACTCAGTCGTGTCCAACTCTTTGCGACCCCATGAATCACAGCACACCAGGCCTCCCTGTTCATCACCATCTCCCGGAGTTCACTCACACTCATGTCCATCTGTCCGTGATGCCATCCAGCCATCTCATCCTCTGTCGTCCCCTTCTCCTCCTGCCCCCAATCCCTCCCAGCATCAGAGTTTTTTCCGATGAGTCAACTCTTCGCATGACACGGCCAAAGTACTGGAGTTTCAGCTTTAGCATCATTCCTTCCAAGGAAATCCCAGGGTTGATCTCCTTCAGCATGGACTGGTTGGATCTCCTTGCAGTCCAAGGGACTCTCAAGAGTCTTCTCCAACACCACAGATCAAAAGCATCAATTCTCCAGAGCTCAGCCTTCTTCACAGTCCAATTCTCACATCCATACATGACCACAGGAAAAACCATAGCCTTGACTAGATGGACCTTATTCTGCAAAGTAATATCTCTGCTTTTGAATATGCTATCTAGGTTGGTCATAACTTTTCTTCAAGGGATAAGTTTCTTTTAATATCATGACTACAGTCACCATCTGCAGTGATTTTGGAGCCCCTCAAAAATAAAGTCTGACACTATTTCCACTGTTTCCCATCTATTTCCCATGAAGTGATGGGAACAGATGCCATGATCTTCGTTTTCTGAATGTTGAGCTTTAGGCCAACTTTTTCGCTCTCCTCTTTCACTTTCATCAAGAAGTTTTTTAGTTCCTCTTCACTTTCTGCCATAAGGGTGGTGTCATCTGCATATCTGAGGTTATTGATATTTATCCTGGCAATCGTGATTCCAGGTTGTGTTTCTTCCAGTCCAGCGTTTCTCATGATGTACTCTGCATATAAGTTAAATAAGCAGGGTGACAATAGACAGCCTTCACATATTCCTTTCCCTATTTGGAACCAGTCTGTTGTTCCATGTCCAGTTCTAACTCTTGCTTCCTGACCTGCATACAGATTTCTCAAGAGGCAGGTTAGGTGGTCTGGTATTCCCATCTCTTTCAGAATTTTCCACAGTTTGTGGTGATCCACACAGTCAAAGGCTAAAGCATAGTCAATAAAGCAGAAATAGATGTTTTTCTGGAACTCTCTTACTTTTTTCATGATCCAGCAGATGTTGGCAATTTGATCTCTGGTTCCTCTGCCTTTTCTAAAACCAGCTTGAACATCAGGAAGTTCACGGTTCATGTATTGCTGAAGCCTGGCTTGAAGAATTTTGAGCATTACTTTACTAGCGTGTGAGATGAGTGCAATTATGCGGTAGTTTGAGTATTTTTTTGCATTGCCTTTCTTTGGGATTGGAATGAAAACTGACCTTTTCCAGTCCTGTGGCCACTGCTGAGTTTTCCAAATTTGCTGGCATATTGAGTGCAGCACTTTCACAGCATCATCTTTCAGGATTTGAAACAGCTCAACTGGAATTCCATCACCTCCACTAGCTTTGTTCGTAGTGATAGTTTCTAAGGCCCACTTGACTTCACTTTCCAAGATGTCTGGCTCTAGATTAGTGATCACATCATCATGATTATCTGGGTTGTGAAGATCTTTTTTGTACAGTTCTTCTGTGTATTCTTGTCACCTCTTCTTAATATCTTCTGCTTCTGTTAGGTCCATACCATTTCTGCCCTTTATTGAGCCCATCTTTGCATCAAATGTTCCCTTGGTATCTCTAATTTTCTTGAAGAGATCTCTAGTCTTTCCCATTCTGTTCTTTTCCTCTGTTTCTTTGCACTGATTACTGAAGAAGGCTTTCTTTTCTCTTCTTGCTATTCTTTGGAACTCTGCATTCAGATGCTTATATCTTTCCTTTTCTCCTTTGCCTTTTGCTTTTCTTCTTTTCACAGCTATTTGTAAGGCCTCCCCAGACAGCCATTTTGCTTTTTTGCATTTCTTTTCCATGGGGATGGTCTTGATCCCTGTCTCCTATACAATGTCACGAACCTCATTCCATAGTTCACCAGGCACTCTATCTATCAGATCTAGGCCCTTAAATCTATTTCTCACTTCCACTGTATAATCATAAGGGATTTGATTGAGGTCATACCTGAATGGTCTAGTGGTTTTCCCTACTTTCCTCAATGTAAGTCTGAATTTGGTAATAAGCAGTTCATGATCTAAGGCACAGTCAGCTTCTGGTCTTGGTTTGTTGACTGTATAGAGCTTCTCCATCTTTAGCTGCAAAGAATATAATCAATCTGATTTTGGTGTTGACCATCTGGTGATGTCCATGTGTAGAGTCTTCTCTTGTGTTGCTGGAAGAGGGTGTTTGCTATGACCAGTGCATTTTCTTGGCAAAACTCTATTAGTCTTTGCCCTGCTTCATTCCGCATTCCAAGGCCAAACTTGCCTGTTACTCCAGGTGTTTCTTGACTTCCTACTTTTGCATTCCAGTCCCCTATAATGAAAAGGACATCTTTTTTTGGGTGTTAGTTCTAAAAGGTCTTGTAGGTCTTTGTAAAACCGTTCAACTTCAGCTTCTTCATCATTACTGGTTGGGGCATAGACTTGGATAACTGTGATATTGAATGGTTTGCCTTGGAGACGAACAGAGATCATTCTGTCATTTTTGAGATTGCATCCAAGTACTGCATTTCAGACTCTTTTGTTGACCATGATGGCTACTCTATTTCTTCTGAGGGATTACTCCCCACAGTAGTAGATATAATAGTCATCTGACTTAAATTCACCCATTCCAGTCCATTTTAGTTCACTGATTCCTAGAATGTCTATGTTCACCCTTGCCATCTCTTGTTTGACCACTTCCAATTTGCCTTGATTCATGGACCTGACATTCCAGGTTCCTATGCAATATAACTCTTTACAGCATCGGATCTTGCTTGTATCACCAGTCATATCCACAAGTGGGTATTGTTTTTGCTTTGGCTCCATCCCTTCATTCTTTCTGGAGTTATTTCTCCACTGATCTCCAGTAGCATAATTGGGCACCTAATGACCTGGGGAGTTCCTTTTTTGGTATCCTATCATTTTGCCTTTTCATACTGTTCATGGGGTTCTCAAGGCAATAATACTGAAGTGGCTTGCCATTCCCTTCTCCAGTGGACCATGCTCTGTCAGACCTCTCCACCATGACCCGTTAGTCTTGGGTTGCCCCATAGGCATGGCTTGGTTTCATTGAGTTAGACAAGGCTGTGGTCTTAGTGTGATTAGATTGACTAGTTTTCTGGGAGTATGGTTTCCATGCGTCTGCCCTCTGCAAAGAGCAAAAACATGATTTTTCTCCTTCTTGACTTTTATAGTTGAGATTTTTATTAATCTATTCAGGAAGTTGTTGTTTTGTCACTAAGTCATGTCCAACTCTTGTGGCCCCGTGGACTGTAGCCCTCCAGGTCCTCTGTCCCTGGGATTTCCCAAGCAAGAATTCTGGAGTGGATTGTCACTTTCTTCTCCTGGCAGTCTTCCCGACCCAGGGATTAATGTGGCATCTCCTGTACTGGCGGGCAGATTCTTTACCGGTGAGCCACCAGAGAACCCTGAATGTGTTTAAATTGTATTATTGTTATGTTTGCCAGAAGTGAAGTTTATTGTTGGAATGGATACCAAAGAATTCAAATTCTTAGAGTGAAAACTGTCATCTCCCCCTTTTCTGTGTGTCTTCCCTTTGTGTTCCTTCCCAATGGAAATTAGTCTCTTGAGCACTTCCTACTGTAGCCCCTGCTATTTTCACTCAAGTCTTGTTAGTTTCATGAAAAAGGAGAAATAGAAAGGAAAGTTCTCAGATTTTATTCTTCAGTTTCTTATCAAGGAATGTATTGCAACCTTTATTTCAGCACTGTGGATTTCACAAGAATTCTGCTGCTCAAGTGATGAATTAAATTAGTAGTATTTGTTAAGATGGTAAATCTTGAGATTTACCAGTCAATCCTAAAGGAAATCAACCTTGACTATACATTGAAAGGACTGTTGCTGAAGCTGAAGCTCTAATACTTTGACAACTTGATGCAAAGAACTGACTCATTGGAAAAGACCTTTACACTGGGAAAGACTGAGGCAAAAGGAGAAGGGAGCAGCAGAGGATGAGATGGTTAGACAGCATCACCAACTCACAGGACATGATTTGAACAAGTTCCAGAGGAGCTTGGTGTGCTACAGTCCATGGGGTCACAAAATTGGGCACAACTTAGTGATTAAACAACTATAGCAACAAAATCTGGAGAATTGCTTTAGGAATGCAGGATAAAATTAGTTATTTCTCTAAATTTTGTGGGTCATTTGCTTCCATATGGAAGATAAAATTGTGTTTGTCTAATTCTCTTATGGTTGATTGAAGCCAGCAGAGTCGTTACTTTCAGAACAGGTATTTAGTTGCTGACTAGAAATACTCTGGGGATCTCTTTTATCACTGGAAAAGGTATTAGGAAAGTTTAAAATTTTGACTACTCTGTGAGCTGAAGTTCTGAAGTGACGATGATTTACAGTACTGTCTGCTGACCCTCAACATACAGGTAGCATGAGAAAGAAATCGAAGTTTGTCATTTTAAGCTACTGAGATTTCGTGATGTTTCCCCCTATAATAACATAACCTGTCTACACTAACTTGTCAAGGGGAAAAAGTCAATTGTTTCAGTTAGGATGTTTTAAGTTTGAGATATGGATAGTTATCTTGTAGTTGGATGACTGAGTGCAAATGTCAGAATGAAGGTAAGAGTTGAAAATAAATTAGAAAATCATCAACACTTAGAAGATATTTTAATGCCATGAGAATAGAAGATATTGCCTAATAAAACTTTAGAGAGAGAAGAAGAGGCAAGGATTTTGAATATTTAGTAATCTGTTTGTAAAGATATAATTATCCAGTCAGTTAACCAAAAAAAAAAAAAAAGTATTTTAATGGCCTAGAAGTTGAGAATAGAGTGTTTTAAGGAACGCTGGAGCAGTCACCAAATACAAGTTTTGCTTAAAATGTCAAAAGGCATGAATTAAATATGTCACTTAATTTAACAGTATGGAGGGTAATAGTTACATTATGAAAAGTTGTTTCAAAAATAAAAACAAAACCAATACAGAATTGTAAAGTAAAAATTAAAAATAAATAAATAAATTAAAAAAAAAAAAATAAAAATAATAAAAACATAAGCAAAATTAAAGAAAGGAAAAGACGAGAAATTCAAATTATTTTCATAATTTTCTGACATCAAGTATATAAGACATTAGTAATATACTATACATTTATATGTACTTCTGCATTTATATAACATATGTCTGTAAATTTACATATGTATTTACAAACATGCTTATAAACATACATGTACACATACAATTATGTATATATGTGTGTGTATAATGCAGATAGTAGCATCACTAAACTTTATACCCCTATATAATAAACCTTCCTCATAATCTCATTAACAATAAGATTTTCCTCACTTTTATGTAGCATCTCAACTTTACTGTCCTAAAGTCCACATTTTCACTGACAAGTCTGCACAAGAGAGTATAGGCTTTACTACTGATTTCCCTCTTCAGTTTTTTTCTGACCCTTACAGCCTTGTGCCAGAGTCACTCCCATATTTTATGCAGAAACCTGTTTCAAGGTAATAAAATCTGTATTTGCTACCTGTTGATGCTCAGTTCAGTTCAGTTCAGTTCAGTCACTCAGTCATATCCTACTCTTTGCGACCCATGACTCGCAACACACCAGGCCTCCCTGTCCATCACCAACTCCCAGAGTTTACTCAGACTTATGTCCATTGAGTCAGTGATGCCATCAGCCATCTCATCCTCTGTCATCCCCTTCTCCTCCTGCGTGAATCCCTCCCAGCATCAGGGTCTTTTCCAATGAGTCAACTCTTCACATGAGGTGACCAAAGTATTAGAGTTTTGGCTTTAGCATCATTCCTTCCAATGAACACCCAGGACTTACCTCCTTTATTTCCTTTTTAAAATGTAACTTTATTTTTTTTTTTTTAAATTGGAGGCTAATTACTTTACAATATTGTATTGGTGTTGCCATACATCAACATGAATCTGCGACGGGTGTACACGTGTTCCCCATCCTGAACCCCACTCCCACCTGCCTCTCCATACCATCCCTCTGGGTCATCACAGTGCACCGGCCCTGAGCATCCTGTATCATGCATCAAAACAGTACTAGTGATTCTTTTCACATATGATATTATACATGTTTCAATGCCATTCTCCCAAATCATCCCACCCTCACCCTCTCCCACAGAGTCCAAAAGACTGTTCTATACATCTGTGTTTCTTTTGCTGTCTTGCATACAGGGTTATAGTTAGCATCTTTCTAAATTCCATATATATGCGTTAGTATACCGTATTATTGTTTTTCTTTCTGGCTTACTTCACTCTGTATAATAGGCTCCAGTTTCCTCCACCTCATTAGAACTGATTCAAATGTATTCTTTTTAATGGTTGAGTAATACTCCATTGTGTATATGTAACACAGCTTTCTTATCCATTCGTCTGCTGACGGACATCTAGGTTGCTTCCATGTCCTGGCTGTTATAAACGGTGCTGTGATGAACATTGGGGTACACGTGTCTCTTTCAATTCTGGTTTCCTTAGTGTGTATGCTCAGCAGTGGGATTGCTGGTCATGTGGCAGTTGTCCCCAGTTTTTTAAGAAATCTCCACACTGTTCTCCATAGTGGCTGAACTAGTTTGCATTCCGACCAACAATGTAAGAGTGTTCCCTTTTCTCCACACCCTCTCCAGCATTTATTGCTTGTAGACTTTTTATAGCAGCCATTTTGACTGGTGTGAAATGGTAACTCATTGTGGTTTTGATTTGCATTTCTCATCCACTGGATCATGGAAAAACAGACTCTTCCAGAAAAACATCTACTTCTGCTTTATTGACTATATCAAAGCCTTTGACCGTGTGGATCACAATAAACTGTGGAAAATTCTTCAAGAGATGGGAATACCAGACAACCTGACCTGCCTCTTGAGAAACCTGTATTCAGGTCAGGAAGCAACCGTTAGAACTGGACATAGAACCACAAACTGGTTCCAAATAGGAAAAGGAATACATCAAGGCTGTATATTGTCACCCTACTTATTTAACTTATATGCAGATAACATCCAGAGAAATGCTGGCTGGAAGAAGCACAAGCTGAAATCAAGATTGCTGGGAGAAATATCAATAACCTCAGATATGCAGATGACATCACCCTTATGGCAGAAAGTGAAAAGGAACTAAAAAGCCTCTTGATGAAAGTGAAAGAGGAGAGTGAAAAAGTTGGCTTAAAGCTCAACATTCAGAAAACAAAGATCGTGGCATCTGGTCCCATCACTTCATGGTAAATAGATGGGGAAACAGTGTCAGACTACTTTTTTGGGTTCCAAAATCACTGCAGATGGTGATTACAGCCATGAAATTAAAATATGGTTACTCCTTGGAAGGAATGTTATGACCAACTTAGATAGCATTCAAAAGCAGAGACATTACTTTGCCAACAAAGGACCAACTAGTCAAGGCTATGGTTTTTCCAGTGGTCATGTATGGATGTGAGAGTTGGGCTGTGAAGAAAGCTGAGTGCTGAAGAATTGATGCTTTTAAACTGTGGTGTTGGAGAAGACTCTTGAGAGTCTCTTGGACTGCAAGGAGATCCAACCAGTCCATCCTAAAGGAGATCAGTCCTGGGTGTTCTTTAGAAGGACTGATGCTAAACCTGAAATTCCAATACTTTTGCCACCTCATGAGAAGAGCTGACTCACTGGAAAAGTCTCTGAAGCTGGGAGGGATTGGGGGCCGGAGGAGAAGGGGATGACAGAGGATGAGATGGCTGGATAGCATCACCGACTTTATGGACATGAGTTTGAGTGGACTCCAGGAGTTGGTGATGGACAGGGAGGCCTGATGTGCTGTGGTTCATAGGGTCATAAAGGGTCGGACACAACTGAGTAACTGAACTGATAAGGAGTGATGTTGAGCATCTTTTCATGTATTTGTTAGCCATTTGTATGTCTTTGGAGAAATGTCTGTTTAGTTCTCTGGCCCATTTTTTGATTGGGTTATTTATTTTTCTGGAATTGAGCTGCAGGAGTCCCTTATGTATTTTTGAGATTAATTCTTTGTCAGTTGCTTCATTTGCTATTATTTTCTCCAATTCTGAAGGCTTCTTTTCACCATGCTTATAGTTCCCTTTGTTGTGCGGAAGCTTTTAATTTTAATTAGGTCCCATTTGTTTATTTTTGCTTTTATTCCCAATATTCTGGGAGGAGGGTCATAGAAGATTCTGCTTTGATTTATGTCAGAGAGTGTTTTGCCTATGAATACCTAGCAGGTAAAGGAACAGAATAAATGCTCACCAAACTAAACAAAAGAGGAAGAGATAGGGAATCTACTTGATAAAGAATTCCAAATAATGATAGTGAAAAGGATCCAAAATCTTGAAAACAAAATGGAATCATTGATAAATAGCCTGGAGACAAGGATTGAGAAGATGCAAGAAAGGTTTAACAAGGACCTAAAAGAAGTAGAAAAGAGTCAGTATATAATGAATAATGCAATAAATGATATCAAAAACATTCTGGAGGGAACAAATAGTAGAATAACAGAAGAAGATGATAGGATTAGTGTGGTAGACGATAGAATGGCAGAAATAAATGAAGCAGAGAGAAAAAAAAAAAAAAGGATGAAAAGAAATGAGGACAATCTCAGAGACCTCTGGGACAATGTTAAATGCCCTAACATTCGAACATAGGAGTCCCAGAAGAAGACAAAAAGAAAGACCATTAGAAAATACTTAAGGAGCTAATAGTTGAAAATTTCCTAAAATGGGGTAGGAAATTATCATCCAAGTCCAAAAAACCCAGAGAGTCCCAAATAGGATAAACCTCAGATGAAACACCCCAAGACATATATAAATATAATTATCAAAGATCAAACACAAAGATCAAATATTAAAAGCAGCAAGGGAAAAACAACAAATAACACACAAGGGGATTCCCATAAGGATGACCGATGATTTTGCAATAGAATCTCTTCAGGCCAGGAGGGAATGGCAGGACATACTTAAAGTGATGAAAGAAAAAAACCTACATCCCAGATTACTGTACCCAGCAAGGATCTCATTTAAATATGAAGGAGAAATCAAAAGCTTTACAGACAAGCAAAAGCTGAGAGAATGCAGCACCACCAAACCAGCTCTCCAACAAATGCTAAATGATCTCATTTAAATGGACTGGCTGGATCTCCTTGCAGTCCAAGGGACTCTCAAGAGTCTTCTCCAACACCACAATTCAAAAGCATCAATTCTTCAGCGCTCAGCTTTCTCCACAGTCCAACTCTCACATCCATACATGACCACTGGAAAAACCATAGCCTTGACTAGATGGTCCTTTGTTGGCAAAGTAATGTCTCTGCTTTTGAATGCTATCTAAGTTGGTCATAACATTCCTTCCAAGGAGTAACCATATTTTAATTTCATGGCTGTAATCACCATCTGCAGTGATTTTGGAGGCCAGAAAAATAAGGTCTGACACTGTGTCCACATCTATTTCCCATGAAGTGATGGGACCAGATGCCATGATCTTCATTTTCTGAATGTTGAGCTTTAATCCAACTTTTTCACTCTCCTCTTTCACTTTCATCAAGAGGCTTTTTAGTTCCTTTTCACTTTCTGCCATAAGGGTGATGTCATCTGCATATCTGAGGTTATTGATATTTCTCCCAGCAATCTTGATTCCATCTTGTACTTCTTCAAGCCCAACATTTCTCATGATATACTCTGCATATAAGTTAAATAAGCAGGATGACAATATACAGCCTTGATGTACTCCTTTTCCTATTTGGAACCAGTCTGTTGTTCTATGTCCAGTTCTAACTATTGCTTCCTGACCTGCCTATAGGTTTCTCAAGAGGCAGGTCAGGTGACTTGGTATTCCCATGTTTTTCAAAATTTTCCACAGTTTACTGTGATCCACACAGTTAAAGGTTTTGCCATAATCAATCAAGCAGAAATAGATGTTTTTCTGGAACTCTCTTGCTTTTTCCATGATCCAGCAGATGTTGGCAATTTGATGTCTGGTTCCTCTGCCTTTTCTAAAACCAGCTTGAACATCTGGAAGTTCATAGTTCACGTATTGCTGAAGCCTGGCTTGGAGAATTTTGAGCATTACTTTACTAGCATGTGAGATGAGTGCAATTGTGCGGTAGTTTGAGTATTTTTTTGCATTTCCTTTCTTTGGGATTGGAATGAAAACTGACCTTTTCCAGTCCTGTGGCCACTGCTGAGTTTTCCAAATTTGCTGGCATATTGAATGCAGCATGTTCACAGCATCATCTTTCAGGATTTTAAATAGCTCCACTGGAATTCCATCACCTCCACTAGCTTTGTTCGTAGTGATGCTTTCTAAGGCCCACTTGACTTCAGATTCCAGGATGTCTGACTCTAAATGAATGAGAGTGATCACGCCTTCATTATTATCTTGGTTGTGAAGATCTTTCTTGTACAGTTCTTCTGTGTATTCTTGCCACTTCTTAATATCTTCTGCTTCTGTTAGGTCCATACAATTTCTGTCTTTTATCGAGCCCATCTTTGCATGAAATGTTCCCTTGGTATCGCTAATTTTCTTGAAGAGATCTCTAGTCTTTCCTATTCTGTTGTTTTCCTCTATGTCTTTGCACTGATCGCTGAGGAAGGCTTTCTTATTTCTCCTTGCTCGTCTTTGGAACTCTGCATTCAGATGGTTATATCTTTCCTTTTCTCCTTTGCTTTTTGCTTCTTGCTTCTTTTCTTTTCACAGCTACTTGCAAGGCCTCCTCAGACAACCATTTTGCTTTTTTACATTTCTTTT
The DNA here is from genome assembly GCF_014754425.2 of Oryx dammah. Taxonomy (NCBI): domain Eukaryota; kingdom Metazoa; phylum Chordata; class Mammalia; order Artiodactyla; family Bovidae; genus Oryx; species Oryx dammah. Next base: position 57,117,963 of record NW_024070208.1, read on the forward strand.
TCTTGGGGTTGGTCTTGATCCCTGTTTCCTGTACAATGTCACGAACCTCCTTCCATAGTTCATCAGGCACTCTGTCTATCAGATCTAGTCCCTTAAATCTATTTCTCACTTCCACTCTATAATCATAAGGGATTTGCTTTAGGTCATACCTGAATGGTCTAGTGATTTTCCCTAGTTTCTTCAATTTAAGTCTGAATTTGGCAATAAGGAGTTCATGATCTGAGCCACAGTCAGCTCTCAATCTTGCTTTTGCTGACTGTACAGTGCTTCTCCATCTTTGGCTGCAAAGAATAAAATCAGTCTGATTTCAGGGTTGACCATCTGGTGATGTCCATGTGTAGAGTCTTCTCTTGTGTTGTTGGAAGAGGGTGTTTGCTATGAATAGTGCGGCCTCTTGGCAAAACTCTATTAGCATTTGCCCTGCTTCATTCTGTACTCCAAGGCTAAATTTGCCTGTTACTTTAGGTGTTTCTTGACTTCCTACTTTTGCATTCCAGTCTCCTATAATGAAAAGGACATCTTTTTTGGATGTTAGTTCTAAAAGGTCTTGTATGTCTTCTTAGAACCGTTCAACTTCAGGGGAGTTCCTCTCTCAGTATCCAACTTTTTGTTATTTCAGAGTTTCTATGGGTCAGGGATACAGAAATTACTTAATTGGGTATCTCTGATTCAAGGATTACGAAGTAGCAGAAGTCAAGCTGTCAGCTGCAGATGAAGGTTTTTCTGAAGGCTTGACTGGAGAGGTAGAGACAGCCAAACTTATTCACAGTCTTTGGCAAGCCTGGGTCCTTTACCATGTGGTTCTCTCCATAGTGCTGCTTTACAGCATAGCAGCTGGAACCTATCCATCAGAGTGAGTGATCCAAGAGACACTGAGAAAGAGGACACAAGACAAAGCTGAAACCTGATATAATTTTATATTTGTATAACAACCATTACTTCATATGTTATATCACATTTATTGGAAGCAAGTCATTAAATCTAGCTTCTACTCAAGGGGACAGGATTAGATAGAGTTGTGAGTGCCATTAGATAGAAATCACTGGGGTTTATTTTAGAAGCTGTTTGTATCTTCTCAGTTGCTCAGAGCCCTCCAAGCTCCTCTGTCCATGGGATTATTCCTGGAATAATACAGTAGTGGATTGCCATTTTCTACTCCAGGGGGTCTTCCTGACCAAAGGTTTGAATCCAAATCTGGATCTCTTGCATTGCAGGCAGAAACATTGCATGGCATAACAAAAATTGCCAATAACAAAAAGGAATTATAGAAATACTCTTTCTCTATATCAGGAGTCCAGCGAAAGAGAAACAATATTTTTATGGCTGTTATTTATGTAAAACAAATTCATTATTTCTCAGTTATCCAATTAAAAGTAAGCTACTAATTATTTCTCCACACCAATGTATAGAAGACTTTGTTTTTGAATCACTAAGTCATGACCAACTCTTTGTGACCTCATGGACTGCAGCATACCAGATTTCACTGTCCTTCACTATCTCCCAGAGTTTGCTCAAACTCATGTCTTGAACTGGTGGTGCTATCCAACCATTTCATTCTCTTTCACCCCCTTTTCCTAGTGCCCTCAGTGTTTCCCAACATCAGGGTCTTTTCCAGTGAGTCAGCTCTTCACATCAGGTGGCCAAATTATTGGAGCTTCAGCTTCCTAAAGCATCAGTTCTTTGATGCTCAGCCTTTTTTATGGCCCAACTGTCCCATTTGTACATGACTACGAGAGAAACTATAACTTTGACTATACAGAACATAGGATACATGAAAACACAGTGTATAGAGACTCATCAGAGATTTTCACATTGTCAAGTTTCACAATTGCAGTTTTATTTAATTTCATATAGTTTACGTGCATTATTGGTATTTTATAGGAAAATAAGCAGAGTTATTATCAGTGATGGCCAGCCAAATTCTGTTTTAGATAGGCCTATTATATGCTGCAAAAGAAAGTAAAGGGATATATAAATTAACGGTGGTTTAGTTGCTAAGTCATGTCCACTCTTGCAACCTCATGGACCGTGGCCTGCCAGGCTCCTCTGTCCATGGGATTCTCCAGGCAAGAATACTGGAATGGATTGCCATTTTCTACTCCAGGGGAGCTTCCCAACCCAGTAATTGAACCCAAGTCTCCTGCATTGCAGGCAGATTCTTTACCAACTGAGCTACAAAGGAAGCCTCATATAAATTGCCAGTTGTTTTTTATTTGTTTGAAGTAGTTAAACCAAATAACTTCTATTATGATGGGTTCATTTGATTGTACCGTTTACTAAGTAGTAAAACATACATTCATGACAGTATCATGGAATTTATTTAATTCATCTAATCATCAAAAATATGTTGTTGGTTTCTTATAATAGGAATTCCATTTAGCTTGACTTTATCTGCTACTTTACTGAACAGGCTGACTATTAACTTTTTGCTATGATACTTCTGGCAAGATATATAAATAACACCTCTCAGTCCAACTATTTTGATTATTTTAAATATACTGCTTGATGTTGACAGGGTCATTGACTACTGCTATTTGGATGTGAACCACCCCCATACACTTTCAACAATTTATCAAGCATGTTGATGAGAATACCATGTGAGATGGTGCCAAAAGGTCTTAGTAAAATACAGATTTGTTAGATTTTTTTTTTCTCTCCCCTTATCTAAGATGCTTGTCATCCTGCCATCCTGCATGAGCAATGCTTTCAAGTTGAACAAATTTGAGATAGGAAGAACAAATATGCTGCCACCAGCCACACTTTATAAAAGCTTGACTAATGCTTAATGCTGAATGTAGTGGACAGATTGCTGACATGAATAGTTTTCATCATGTGGAATTTAATTCTTCTGTTTTTTTTTTTGTTGTTGTTGTCCTTAGTAGAAATGGAGAATGAAATCTTCACCCATAGTACCCAAAATTTATAGTTCTCTAAGCAAAAGATATTCACTATATATTTTTTTTCCTCATTACTCTTTTTGTTCCAATATCCTGGTCACTTACATCTATGAATTCATTATACTTTCAGTATGATGCATGTGGGTGTTCTTGTTTGACAATTGTTGCTGACAGATGAGGGCATTCTGGAGACCATTCAAGGTCTGATGCCCTTGGGTAAGGCTGAGAGGTAGATGGTTTGCAGTGTGTGAGAATGGATTTATATTTCCATTGGAGACCACAGAAATAATCACTGCCTTAACTTTGTAAATATCCTATTTTCCATCACTGTAAGGAATAACCTATAGACTGATTCTTACATACACACATACATACATATATATATATTTACTAAAAGTGTTCCAATTTCTTTTTTTTCTTTCCATCTTGCACCCGAGTTAGATAACTTACTAAATAAAACAAGGAAGAGCACTCTGCATTGCTAAATGTTTGGCCAGAAAATTTATCTGAAACCAACCATCAACAGCACAGAGCCATAGTCGGAAATGTCACTGAAACAAATTTAGATAAATTCCTTTATTAAAATACTTTATTCAAGATAATGTTCAGTTTTTAAAATTATGAATCATTTTTTATCTCAGAAAAACATAAGGCTATTCATGGATGGCTTATTTTGTTAGTTTTTTAATAATAATTTTATCATCTCTCAATAATCCTTTTTCTTTAAAACATATCAACTTAATACTTTTGTAGTATCAGTGCATGTATTTATATTTTTTCCTTGGCCTACAACACTGTTATATCTACTTTGAATACCCTTTTCTCCTTATGTTACCATTTTCCTCATTCACTTTGAGTCTATAATGTGATTTATGAAGGAATGACTTTCATAACTAAGAGGAACCACTGAATGACAGGCAGATACTTTCTTTCAAAAACACAGACATTTTAACTAATTGTGTTTTCAATGTGACAAGCGTGCATGTTCAGTCACATCAGTGTCCGACTCCACAACCCCATGAACTGCACCCAGCCAAGCTCCTCTGTCCATGGAATTTTCCAGGTAAGAATACTGGAGTGAGATCTTCCTAACCCAGGGATTGATCTTGTGTCTCTTGCATTTCCTGGATTGGCAGGCAGATTCTTTGCCACTGCTCCACCTAGGAAGCCCATCAATGCAAAAAAGGGGGCTTTAAAAAAGAATAAAAGTTTAGTGATTTTCCACTGCGCTTGATCCAGTTATTGGAACTGCTTGATAATTATGAAGAGCTGCTGAGTTCTTCATACATCCCTAAAGAAAGTATTCTCACTAAGGAAAGTCAAATGGGATAGTAGTAACTAAAATGAAAACAAAAAATACTTACAGAACAGAGTTCCAAAAAGTCAATAAAATTAAATAAGATAAAAATTATATTTTAAAAAATAGATCATGGATAATTGCTTAAAAGTTCTTCATAGTATTCAAAATTAATCTATACACAATTTTCAATAGACAATTTCTGATATTATACATTTTATAATTGATAACACAAAACAGGCTAAAATAGCTATAACAAACACCCTTTAGAACAAAACATCACAGTATATATAATTGCATGTATTCTTACAGTTATTTATAAATAAATACTTAAAACAGATTGAAAAGTGAGACTATTAATAGAAGCTTGAGAAATGCACTTGTGCATATGTTATCATCAACATATTCTCTATAACTTATACAAAGTTTATAATAGTCATTAAAGAAAAAAAAAACTCTAGTAAAAAATGAACAACTTGAAGATACAAATTGCCAATAAATGTGGAAAGTTGTTCTCATTAGTAGTCAAGCAACAAATTTTATATTAAAATATCATTCTATGCCATTAGATTGGCAAAATTATTATAAATATGTATCATCTATTTATCTACTTATGTATTCTACTTATGTATTTAGCTATCATCTATCTATCTACCCATCATATAGCTATCTATCTATTCTCATCTACTCATCCATTTTTCTGGCAGTTTCCAATGCTAAGGAATATGAAAATGAAGAGGGAAATGAATTCTCATAGACTCCTACTGGAAATAAGAATAGTAACAAGTTGTTTGGAAAGCCATCTGGCAATGACTATTAAAACATGATTTAGCATCCCTGCCTCAGGTTTTATTTCATAGTTAGAAAAACATTTGTACACAAGGATACTTAGTATATAGTATAGATTATTATAGTCATTTAGCAAAATCTCTTTTGGTTCAGTTCAGTTGCTCAGTCATGTCCGACTCTTTGCGACCCCATGAATCACAGCATGCCAGGCTTCCTCATCAATCACCAACTCCCGGAGTTCACTCAAACTCATGTCCATTGAATAGGTGATGCCATCCAGCCATCTCATCCTCTGTCATCCCCTTCTCCTGCCTCCAATCCCTCCTAGCATCAGGGTCTTTTCCAATGAATCAACTCTTTGCATGAGGTAGCCAGATTATTGGAGTTTCAACTTCAGCATCAGTCATTCCAATGAAGATTCAGGACTGATTTCTTTTAGGCTGGACTGGTTCGATCTCCCTGCAGTCCAAGGGACTCTCAAGAGTCTTCTCCAGCACCACAGTTCAAGGCATCAACTCTTCTGTGCTTAGATTTCTTTTTATTAATTTAAATTTATTTATTTTAATTGGAGGCAAATTAATTTACAATATTGTATTGGTTTTGCCATACATCACAGTCCAACTCACATCCATACATGACTACTGGAAAAAACGTAGCCTTGACTAGATGGACCTTTGTTGGTAAAGTAAAGATCTTCACAACCCAGAGGGTCATGATGATGTGATCACTAATCTAGAGCCAGACATCTTGGAATGTGAAGTCAAGTGGGCCTTAGAAAGCATCACTATGAACAAAGCTAGTGGAGGTGATGGAATTCCAATTAAGCTGTTTCAAATCCTGAAAGATGATGCTATGAACGTGCTGCACTCAATATGCCAGCAAGTTTGGAAAACTCAGCATTGGTCACAGGACTGGAAAAGGTCAGTTTTCATTCCAATCCCAAAGAAAGGCAATGACAAAGAATGCTCACACTACCGCACAATTGCACTCATCTCACACGCTGGTAAAGAAATGCTCAAAATTCTCCAAGGCAGGCTTCAGCAATACGTGAACAGTAAACTCCCTGACATTCAATCTGGTTTTAGAAAAGGCAGAGGAACCAGAGATCAAATTGCCAACATCCGCTGGATCATGGAAAAAGCAAGAGAGTTCCAGAAAAACATCTATTTCTGCTTGATTGACTATGCCAAAGCCTTTGACTGTGTGGATCACAATAAACTGTGGAAAATTCAGAAAAAGATAGGAATACCAGACCACCTAACCTGCCTCTTGAGAAATCTGTATGCAGGTCAGGAAGCAACAGTTAGAACTGGACATGGAACAACAGACTGGTTCCAAATAGGAAAAGGAGTACGTCAAGGCTGTATATTGTCACTCTGCTTATTTAACTTAGATGCAGAGTACATCATGAGAAACACTGGACTGGAAGAAACACAAGCTGGAATCAAGATTGCCAGGAGAAATATCAATAACCTCAGATATGCAGATGACACCACCCTTATGGCAGAAAGTGAAGAGGAACTAAAAAGCCTCTTGATGAAAGTGAAAGAGGAGAGCGAAAAAGTTGGCTTAAAGCTCAACATTCAGAAAATGAAGATCATGGAACCTGGTCCCATCACTCCATGGGAAATAGATGGGGAAACAGTGGAACGATGTCAGACTTTATTTTGGGGGGCTCCAAAATCACTGCAGATGGTGACTGCAGCCATGAAATTAAAAGACGCTTACTCCTTGGAAGAAAAGTTATGACCAACCTAGATAGCATATTCAAAAGCAGAGATATTACTTTGCCGACTAAGGTCCATCTAGTCAAGGCTATGGTTTTTCTAGTAGTCATGTATGGATGTGAGAGTTGGACTGTGAAGAAGGCTGAGCACTGAAAAATTGATGCTTTTGAACTGTGGTATTGGAGAAGACTCTTGAGACTCCCTTGGACTGCAAGGAGATCCAACCAGTCCATGCTGAAGGAGATCAACCCTGGGATTTCTTTGGAAGGAATGATGCTAAAGCTCAAACTCCAGTACTTTGGCCACCTCATGAGAAGAGTTTACTCACTGGAAAAAACTCTGATGCTGGGAGGGATTGGGGGCAGGAGGAGAAGGGGACGACAGAGGATGAGATGGCTGGACGGCATCACGGACTCGATGGACATGAGTCTGAGTGAACTCCGGGAGATGGTGATGAACAGGGAGGCCTGGCATGCTGTAATGCATTGGGTCGCAAAGAGTCGGACACGACTGAGCGACTGAACTGAATTGAACTTGAATATGCTATCTAGGATGGTCATAACTTTCCTTCCAAGAGTAAGTGTCTTTTAATTTCATGGCTGCAATCAACATCTGCATTGATTTTGGAGCACAAAATAATAAAGTCTGACACTGTTTCCCCATCTATTTCCCATGAAGTGATGGGACCAGATGCCATGATCTTCGTTTTCTGAATGTTGAACTTTAAGCCAACTTTTTAACTCTCCTCTTTCAATTTTATCAAGAGGCTTTTTAGTTCCTCTTCAATTTCTGCCATAAGGGTGGTGTCATCTGGATATCTGAGGTTATTGATATTTCTCCCAGCAATCTTGATTCCAGCTTATGTTCTTCCAGCCCAGCATTTCTCATGATTTACTCTGCATATAAGTTAAATAAGCAGGGTGACAATATACAGCCTTGACATACTCCTTTTCTATTTCGAACCAGTCTGTTGTTAGGTATTAGTTATTTACTAGACGTAGCAGGAAATGGCAACTCACTCCAGTACTCTTGCCTGGAAAATCCCATGGACGGAGGAGTCTGATAGGCTACAGTCCATGGGGTCAGACAAAACTGAGCGACTTCACTTTCACTTTTCACTTTCACGCATTGGAGAAGGAAATGGCAACACACTCCAGTGTTCTTGCCTGGAGAATCCCAGGGATGGAGGAGCCTGGTGGGCTGCCGTTTACGGGTAATACATAGTCAGACACGACTGAAGCAACTTAGCAGCAGCAGCAGCAGCAGATGTAGTACATGTGTGTTTAAAGAAGATAGAATATATTCAAATACTTTATATTTTCTTGGGATGATTTAGAATGAATATGTTAAATTGTATATCAGATTTTCACGAAGAGAAAAATTTAAACAATATGTAACAACATATATGGTAAGGCAACTTTAACTTAGACATAATAATTTTAGAGCATGAAGAAACAAGAAAATAGTGGTGGGAAGTTAGTAATACAAAATACATGTTGTCCTTAAAAATAAAATCTAAAACCCAAACCAAAATGAATTATTTAAGAAGATAGACCATTATATATTTTGTTTTGAATTTAAAAACTTTGGACTACTATAAACTGCCAACATTTAAATAAGCTACAAAAGAAATATTTTATATAACTTGTCCAAGTGAAGGATATTGGGAATAAAAGACCTTTGTGGAAAACAATATTCTTCAAAAATATGTGTATTATAGTATATTGATTAGTGAGATTAATGAATTAGTACCTGTAAATAAAGTAATTCAGATATTCAGAAATCCAGAACATACAAGTTTTATATCACAACAGAGAAAATGATATACTAAAGCATGATGCTTTACTTGTTATTGAATAATCTCAATCTCTCATACAGTATAATGAATTTAACCAAATAAGTATCAATAGAATGTAAAAATCAGTAAATAATAAGCCATGCCATTATCTTTGACAATCTCATGGCTGTGTGATTTAGGAATCCCAACATAGTATCTTACAATTATTCAAAAGGTGATAATGGTAGAACATCTAAGTATTTAGAAAAATAAATAAATATGGAACATTTACTTTACCATGTATGGGAAATTATATTCCAATTAGATCAATAATCAAACTAAGCTTCCTGGTCACCTGAACAATTGAAAAAGTCTATTTCTCTGTTCATGTCCAAACTGTTCAAAATGAGAATAAGGGGAAAAAACTGAAAAAAATTAAACTCACATGAACAAGGAAGCAAATGACAACTAATCAATATGTCAAAAAATCATGGTTAATAGATACTTTGGGGACAAGGAAAAATTTCCCTACAAACCAGACTTACTTACTAAGTGCCTGCTTAGCCTGGGACCGACATAAAATAAATCAACTCATGATGCAGTAAGCTGGAAATTATCAGAAATTTAAGGCAAAACGTAGGGTACAATCAGGGGTTGAATATTAGTGGATAGTTGAAAGTTTCTGAAAACCTTAAACTGATATCGCCAGATGAATCCCCTCATTTCTCTTTACTCGGGTCACCATTTACTATTACCTTCTTTAGCGAGGTTCTTTCACACATTTCTCTTACACAGAGATAATTTGTTACACTCTGCATTTCAACCTTTCCTAAATGACTCTTTAAAACTGTTCAAACATTCAATTTATTTCTATGTGTTTTAAAATTCTCTGGATTTTGACAAACCATAGTATCATGTATCCACCATTATAGTAACTTGCCTAGTACTTTCACTAACCTAGGGATAAAGAAAGAAAGAAAGAAAGAAAGAAACATTTCCCCTATTCAACTTTTCTCCATTTCCCACGAATCCATGACTTTTATTGATCTTTTACCATTGTTATAGCTTTGCCTTTTTGAGAGCAATTGGTTGGAATAATAGCATGTATCTACTTCAGACTACCCTCTTCCACATAGCAATAGGAATTTAAGTTTCATTTTTATCTTTTTACTGGTTGATAACTTATTTCTTTTTGTCATCAAATAATTTTTTATTGTATGAGTATGCCAAACTTGCTTATTTGTTCATTTTTAAATCTATTTATTTATGTAAAGACCTTTTGTTACTTCCAATTTGGGGCTATAATGTAAGTTATTATAGAAATTCATATGCAGGCTGTTGTGTGGATGTAAGTTTTAAATTCACATGAGGAAACACCTAAAGGTGTGATTGTTAGAGCACATGACAAGACTATGTTTAGCTTTTGTAAGAAACTGCCAAACTGTATTCCGAAGTGTTTGAAACTCTTTGTAGTCCCACGAGCAATAAAAAGAGTTCCTGTTGCTTCACAGTTTCTTGTAATTATATTTTCAGAATATATTTGTGTTTTGTTTGTTTTTGTTTGTTTTAAAATGACTTTATCCATTCTAATATGTGTATATGTGTGTACCTTGTTTTAATTGGCAATTTCCTAATCACAGATTATGCTGAGCACTTATTCGTATGCTTCTTTACCCAGTTTATCTTTTTAGGTGATACATTTGTTTAGATTGCTTGCACATTTTAAAATTTAACTGTTTGTTATTTCATTGTTTCACAGAATTTTTGCTATTTTAAGAATCCTTTATCACATATGAGTAAAAATTCTTCCAAAAATAGTGAATGTCACCATCTATATAGGTATATAAATAGGGGGATATAATGCTTTCAGGGGCTTTCCAGGTGGCTCTACTGGTAAAGAACCTGCTTGCCTATGCTGTAGATGTAAGAGACACAGGTTCAACTCCTGGTTTAGGAAGATACCCTGGAGAAGGGCATGGCAACCCACTCCAGTATTCTTGCCTGGAGAAGTCCATGGAATGAGAGCCTGCCAGGCTATAGTGCATGGGTTTGCAGAGTCGGACGTGACTCAAGTGACTGAGCATGCACATATGCAATGTTTTCAGAGAGTCATAGACAGCATTACAAAGTAAGTAAATTTTGAGCTGATAAATGAGGAATAAAAAATGAAAAAGAGGCTGAGATCTGGAGCTTACAGCATGGACAGAATTGTTCAGGTGTCAGGGAGCAGTAGAAGTACTGAATAAAAGCTGATGTGTCTGAAACATATAGAAAGATGACAGATAACGTTACAATGTTTTGCAAGGGTCAGGTTTCACTGTGGATTTTGTTTATCTGGCAGAGGGGACGAATGAATGTGAGATCAACACGATCAAAGGTTTTCTGTAAAATGAGTTCACTGTCTTCAATTTTAACACTTTTTAGATTAAAGAAAACATGGATGTAGGAAAAGCAGTTAGGAAATTATTACAGTTGCCCAGGTATGACACGCTGGTGGCTTGGGATAGGTTATTGTAAGAGTTAAAGTCAGCATGGCAGATTTATATATTGTCTGTCTGAAAATGAAAAACTTTCTCCATTTAGAGCTGTAGAAATTTGATGAGTGATCTTGAAGTCCACTGTTAAGTGGAAACACTGGAGAAGCACCAGAAACAGTTGGTATGGACCAGTTATGTTATAGATCAGAAAGTTGGAGGCAGGGATAACCAAAATATGGTGTGATGAACTCCAAGAAAAGAGTGATTCAGGAGAGCACAAGCAATCATGCCATATGCTGTTTAGAGGGCATATGGAATAATTTTTATAAAGGCTAGATTCAGAAATGCTTTATATGCTGTCAATCTTGACAAGAGGAGACTGAGTGTTGAGGGTATTAAGCTGCAGGTGTGCAACAACCACACTGAAAACTTTATCTTGCTGGGAAGTAAACATTAAGGTGTGTGTGTGTGTGTGTGTGTGCATAGTTATTGTTTGCAATTTTATTTTGCATTATTGAGAAATCATCCAAATATTGAATCCTGAATTTCTTGAGAAGCTGCAGATAAAAGAAGTTTTATAAACAGCAGAAAGCCTTGCCAACTAAGAAATGGTTAATTGGCATCACAATACTTCATCCCAAAACTTTCCTCCAGGATGCATGTGTGCTAAGTTGCTTCAGTCATGCCCCCCTCTTCTCACGCCCCTGGGCTGTAGCCTGTCAGGCTCCTCTGTCCATGGGATTCTCCAAGAAAGAATAGTGGAATGGATTGCCATGTCCTCCTCCAGGGGACCGAACTTGTGTCTCTTACATTTCCTGCACTGGCAGGTGGGTTCTTTACCACCAAGGCCACCTAGGAAGCCTTTTCTCCAGGATGCTTAGTCCTAACAGATATGCTCAGCTACAGATGAGGCTCAAGATTTCCTTTAGCATCTCTGTTCTATTTTTTATAAGACAAACTAGCTAGGTGACTTCTTTGGACCTTTTTTTCTTCTGCAAGCAAAATCTCTCCTCTGTAATTTAACATTGGAAAGAGAAAAGAATGAAAGATAGATCGAATGAATGAGACCTCAAAGAAAAGAGACCAGTTTTCCCCAATACACCTTTGTCATATACCAGTTTAATTAAATCACCAGTGAGAAACTTGGCTGCATTACTGTCTTTATCTTGGTCTCTGCTCTTTCTCATATAAGAAGGATATAGGAAGTGAGAAAGAAAACCTTGCTCTCCTCCACAGAAAGTAACAATCATCTCAGAATATAATTATGCTACTTTAATTCTTAAAGACTACTTGCTATATCAATTAATAGTTTCTGTGACTTTATAGCTGTCCAAGAGTTGATCATGAAAAAGCTTAAGAAAAATGCTTATTATTGAATATAGAGGAAAATAAAATTTTTTGCCTGGATCAGGAACATACAACAGGACCTAAAATACTTTAGTTTTCTAGATTCTTCACTTGCTGTGTAGCCAGTATTGCATTTTTACCTAATAGTAAAATTTCTGGAGTTTTTCATGACTTTTTTTCTAGTTATCATCAGTTTTTAACAAAAAGGGTTAAAAAATGCTCACCAAGGATCTACAAGGCAATTAGCAGTAATGGAAGCTTGTTAATACATTAAAGGTCTTATGAATGTGGCCATAAAATGTCATCACTTTATGTTACCATGCCTAACCTAAACTTAGGAGTCATTTGTGAGTTCCAGAAGCAATTAGTTTAACACTGTTGACATATTGATATGACACTGGACAAATCAGGCTTGAAATATATTAATACAAATTACATTCCCCTCAGTGATGTCTTGCTTTTTTTGTCACTATTATTTCTCAAGCCTCTGCAGTACACGAAACATCATTATGATGTATTGACTAATGAATGTCAGGATCAGTCAACATCCATGCAGCATTCAAAAGAAAACACTGCAAGAGAAAGACAATATGCAAATATCACAAATAAACCAAGTAGAAGATGCTGTATCACTTTAAATTTTTTTGTTAAGCATTTTTCTTTTAGTAAATGGTTTTCTCTGTGTGAATTAGCAAAAGTAGCATCTTCTAAATCTATGAAATAAGAAAAAAACCAGTATATTCTTTGAGCATATTAATTAGGGAAAAAAAAAAAAAAGCCTCCTACTTGGCATTTGAGCTTGGGTTAGCAAGCCTTGGGAGTGTTTAGTGGTTTTCAAAACTGCCCCTAAGTATTACAAAACTGGTAGAACTGTGGACTTCCCAAGTGGCACTAGTGGTAAAGAATCTGCATGCCAGTGCAGAAGAGTCAAAAGAGACACAGGTTCGATTCCTGGGTTGGAAAGATGCCTTGGAGGAGGAGATGGCAACCCACTGCAGTATTCTTGCCTGGTAAATCCCATGGACAGAGGAACCTGGTGGGTTATAGGCCCTGGGATTACAAACATTCAGACACGACTGATCAGCTGAGCACACATACACACACAGAACTGTGAAAGAGTAAATGTGGCAAAAGTTTTCTACATTTATCTCTGAATTTGTCTGTTACTCATCCAATGTTGAATCACCAAGAACAAATTTACAAGTGGAAAGACAAGAGTTTTCATATTTACTATAATTTATGGTTATGAAATGTCAACTACTTAGCAAAATTCAACTGAATTAATAACCATGCTTGCCTTGTACTATGAGAACCTCAATTTATTGTCAAAATACAGAATGTGTTTTAATGAAATGAGGGGTTGTTTGAATTCAGAATTTCTACTGATAATTTTCTCATAAGAGAATATAAGCTGTCTATTTTATTACACAAACTTTTTAAAACTAATTTTCAGTGAATAGAGTACTTACTCTTGTTGAACTAAAAGATTATCAGAGAAATCCATCTTTCTTTTGTTGTACTTTACAAAACAATTTATCTAACACTTCCCTTTCAAGGATTATATGCAATATATTCTCTGATCACATAAATTACACTCAAGAGTTTCTAGGGGCTTGTGTTTTTCTGCTTCCTAAGAGAGAAGGACTGAATCCTTCCCTTACTGATGGCAACTTGGTTGAGAGCTATTTGTGTCATGGACTGAGTTGTTATTTTCAGGGTGTGGGAAATCTTGGGCTTCTAGTCAGCAGAGAAGGATGAGAAAAGTAGATTAGGTGCTCAAAAATATATTTAGAAAGTGAGGTTAAGAAGCTATTCCATGAAGACATCATTTGAGCCAACTAAAGAATGTCACCCACCATCTGATATTACAAGAATGACATCACTAGTCACTGTAGTCACTACTCTGCAGTGCACTTTGAAAAGAATTCAGGGTGGAGAGCAGGAATGAGGTACTCTTTGTTCTGGGGAAAAACAAAAAAAACTGGCAAAACAGGCCTTCAGTTAGTTAAATATTTTCAGGACAAATTTTTATGAACCAAATTTCTTGTATCTTCTCATACCTAGAAGAGCATTAAAATCATGAATGGAGATATCTGTTCCTTGTGACACACAGCAACCTTCTGCCAAAATATGTGCTGGATTGCATGTATCCTCCTTCACCAAAATCATGTGTATACTGACCTCCCACCCAACTTTTTGGAGCAATTCTTCAGAGATATCTGAGATGCTGCTTCTGGGCTAGAGTCTTCATTTAGTCCCAAGCAAAACTTAACTCAGCCCTCATGCTGTGTAGTATTTTCAGTCGACATGAGCAAAATGTCTGAATATTTTTGCTACAGTAATTTTACCATTTATTGTATGATTTTAAGTAATACCTTATATGACAGAAAGAGAGAGATTGATTTTCCCCATATCATATAATCTTGACTTACTAAGAGCTTAGATAATTCAGCTAAAAAATAAAACCTAGTAACATTTTAGGCTCTATAGTTTGAATTATAATTCCAAGAACACAGAAACTAGTCTCACAGTTCCCTGTATTATTCAAACTATACACATATTTTCTTTACTTTTCAGTGTAAATATGTTAGGAAATACAGTGACACACTAGAGTATGTCTAAAAAATTTTAACAATAATTTTAATATATCCATAGACTACCAATCATGAAAGTTCTAGAGTAATTACATATTTCTCATTAAGATAATTTTAAATATAGCAAAAGAATAGAAATTCCACTCATATAAAACAATTAGTCATGTAGATATAGAGGATAGACAAGTACAAATAAGTATGTGTAACAGAAAATATACTTGTTCAGTCACAAAGTCGTGTCTGACTTCTTGAGACCCCATGGACTGAAGCATGCAAGTCTTCCCTGTCCTTCACTGTCTCCTGAAGTTTGCTCAAAATCATGTACATTGAGTCAGTGACGCTATTTAACCATCTCATTTTCTGCCACCCCATTCTCCTTTTGCCTTAAATCTTTCCCAGAATCAGGGTCTTTTCCAGTGAGTTGGCTCTTCATATCAGGTGGCCAAAGTATTGGCACTTCAGCTTTAGCATCAGTCATTCCAGTGAGTATTCAGGGTTGATTTCCTTTAAGATAGACTGGTTTGATCTCCTAGCAGTGCAAGAAACTCCACTTATAATTAAATAAACTTTGTGAAGTATATTTATAATTTCTTGGCTGTAGTCCCAGCAGGACTCCTGCCTTCAGAAGGACAATTTTGGTGTTGTGCTGACCATTCATTTCAGTTGCAACCTCTGATTCAGATACAAGGCTGTGCAGAAAACTAGCCTTCTTGTGTCAAACAAGCACATCCTGAGTCTGTCAAGTGCAGATGCCTGTGATTATACTCTCATAGCCAATATCATGTCCCATTGTTACTGTCAGCCTCTTTAGTAAAGAAACCATTAAGACTACAATTATACTTGAGTGGCACTTGATTTAAATGAGGAAGGTATCAGTTTTTTCTGACCCTTCCTTGAATATGTCAAGATAATTTTGTTTCAAGCCTTTCATTACTCTTCTCTCTGCCTGGAAACCTTGACATTTTCTAATTCACAAGTTTGGCTCATTTCTCTGAAACCTCCCTAACCTCTACCCCTTTCCATTGTATCATATTACTTTTCTATATTTTTTTCAAAGATAGCCTCCTGAATTTTTTTTTTTTAATTTGTGTATTATACATCTTCAAGACTGTGCAAGCTCTGTGAGAACTAAGACCTCATATTTGCTTATTCACTGCATCTAAGCTCAGAACAATACACTGGAAATAGAAAGTGTACAAAACCATTGGTTAAATGAAGAAAAATCAAAATATATAACAATCAGCAAGTAACAAACTGTAAGAAGGTTAAAGACAACAATTGAGATATTGCAAAGAAACTTTATTCAGCACTTAATGTAGTGGACAGTATTCTTTTGGAGAACTGCAAAAATAGGAGAGAAGGCAAGAAGCCTTTGTAGTATAAAGAGTAAAGAACATGGAAGAGACAAATATATTTGGTTGACTGGGGCCACATAGTTAATCTTTAAGGAGATAAGACCCAGAGTTGACTTGGTCTTAGGGGATTGCCTGACTGGATACACTATATTTCTGGTCAGGCAAAGCATTTGCAGGGACATGAAACTTGTCTGTCTTTCAGTTTGCTGATGTGGCACCCTGGGCAGGAGCAGTTCCATATTGAGCCTGGAAAACTATTATTTCAATGGAACTATAATCTGTGTAGTAAAAGTGCTTTGAAGAATAATTTTTATTATTGATACTCTCAGGTATCAGATATACTTCACAATAGGCTTTTGGTTTCCTCTTGGCACATCTGCTTTGCAAGTGGCACTAGTGGTAAAGAACCTGCCTCCCAGTGCTGGAGACTTAAGAGACAAGGGTTCGATCCTTGGGTTGGGAAGATCCCTGGAGAAGGAAATGGAAAGCTGCTCCAGTATTCTTCCCTGGAAGATGCTATGGAAATGGGAATCTGGTGAGCTACAGTCCATGGGGTTGCAAAGAGTCTGGTACAGCTTAGCTCAGACACAACACACGGGGCATCTGCTAGGAACTTGACATAGAAAGCTTAATAATGAGTATATAGGTAAGTACCTACCTACACAACCAATTAAATAAATATTTTAGGCCTACAAATATATTTTTACCTATAAATGTTTACTCCATGTGAAAAACATTGTAACTTTTCTAATGTTTCAACTGGGACATGCTACACAAAATACCCACCAAAGGGAACATATTTTAGTGAATGAGAGGTTTTGTTATCATACAGTCTTTCAAGAATGAGAATAAAGCAAGCTATTCATGTTAAATCAATATCAAATTATAAACACCATATCTCTTTCGCTAATATTTCTGTGTATCACTGAAAGAAATGATGCAAGATCTTTTCATAAAATTTCCTTTTTCTGAAAATAGATGTGCATTTTAAAAGAGAAAGCTATTTCAAAGTCAACTAGAAAATTAACTAATTCATTTCTCATCTTCTGTATGTATTGAGAGCTTATTGAGATCAAGAAATTATGCAAATTGGATGGTAGCAATCCTTTCTTTTAAAATATTTCTGTAAGTTTTCATTTTCCTAGGAATAAAGTAGAAACATATTAGCAAAATGTTCAGTTCAGTTCAGTTCAGTCGCTCAGTCGTGACTGACTCTTTGCAACCCCATGAATCGCAGCACGCCAGGCCTCCCTGTCCATCACCATCTCTCGGAGTTCACTCAGACTCAGGTCCATCGAGTCCGTGATGCCATCCAGCCATCTCATACTTGGTCGTCCCATTCTCCTCCTGCCCCCAATCCCTCCCAGCATCAGAGTCTTTTCCAACTAGTCAACTCTTCTCATGAGATGACCAAAGTACTGGAGCTTCAGCTTTAGCATCATTCCTTCCAAAGAAATCCCAGGGTTGATCTCCTTCAGCATGGACTGGTTGGATCTCCTTGCAGTCCAAGGGACTCTCAAGAGTGTTCTCCAACACCACAGTTCAAAAGAATCAATGCTTTGGCACTCAGCCTTCTTCACAGTCCAACTCTCACATCCATACATGACCAAAGGAAAAACCATAGCTTTGACTAGATGGACCTTAGTCGGCAAAGTAATGTCTCTGCTTTTGAATACACTATCTAGGTTGGTCATAACTTTTCTTCCAAGGAGTAACCGTCTCTTAATGTCATGGCTGCAGTCACTATCTGCAGTGATTTTGGAGCCCCAAAAAATAATCTGACACTGTTTCTACTGTTTCCCCATCTATTTCCCATGAAGTGATGGGACCAGATGCCATGATCTTCGTTTTCTGAATGTTGAGCTTTAAGCCAACTTTTTCGCTCTCCTCTTTCACTTTCATCAAGAGGCTTATTAGCTCCTCTTCACTTTCTGCCATAAGGGTGGTGTCATCTGCATATCTGAGGTTATTGATATTTCTCCTGGCAATCTTGATTCCAGCTTGTGTTTCTTCCAGTCCAGTGTTTCTCATGATGTACTCTGCATAGAAGTTAAATACGCAGGGTGACAATAGACAGCCTTGACATACTCCTTTTCCTATTTGGAACCAGTCTGTTGTTCCATGTCTAGTTCTAACTGTTGCTTCCTGACCTGCATACAGATTTCTCAAGAGGTAGGTTAGGTGGTCTGGTATTCCCATCTCTTTCAGAATTTTCCACAGTTTATTGTGATCCACAAAGTCAAAGGCGTTGGATAGTCAATAAAGCCAAAATAGATGTTTTTCTGGAACTCTCTTGCTTTTTCCATGATCCAGCAGATGTTGACAATTTGATCTCTGGTTCCTCTGCCTTTTCTAAAACCAGCTTGAACGTCAGGGAGTTCATGGTTCACGTATTGCTGAAGCCTGACTTGGAGAATTTTCAGCATTACTTTAGTAGTATGTGAGATGAGTGTAATTGTGCGGTAGTTTGAACACTCTTTGGCATTGCCTTTCTTTGGGATTGGAATGACAACTCACCTTTTCCAGTCCTGCGGCCACTGCTGAGTTTTCCAAATTTGCTGGCATATTGAGTGCAGCACTTTCACAGCATCATCTTTCAGGATTTGAAATAGCTCAACTGGAATTCCATCACCTCCACTAGCTTTGTTCGTAGTGATGCTTTCTAAGGCCCACTTGACTTCACATTCCATGATGTCTGGCTCTAGATTAGTGATCACTTCATCATGATTATCTGGATCGTGAAGATCTTTCTTGTACAGTTCTTCCATGTATTCTTGCCACCTTGTCTTAATATCTTCTGCTTCTGTTAGGTCCATGCCATTTCTGTCCTTTATCGAGCCCATCTTTGCATGAAATATTCCCTTGGTATCTCTAATTTTCTTGAAGAGATCTCTAGTCTTTCCCATTCTGTTGTTTTCCTCTATTTCTTTGCATTGATCTCTGAAGAAGGCTTTCTTATCTCCTCTTGCTATTCTTTGGAACTCTGCATTCAGATGCTTATATCTTTCCTTTTCTTCTTTGCTTTTTGCCTCTCTTCTTTTCACAGCTATTTGTAAGGCCTCCCCAGACAGCCATTTTGCTTTTTTGCATTTTTTTTTCATGGGGATGGTCTTGATCCCTGTCTCCTGTACAATGTCATGAGCCTTATTCCGTAGTTCACCAGGCACTCTATCTATCAGATCTAGGCCCTTAAATCTATTTCTCACTTCCACTGTATAATCATAAGGGATTTGATTTAGGTCATACCTGAATGGTCTAGCAGTTTTCCTTACTTTTTTCAATTTAAATCTGAATTTGGCAATAAGGAGTTCATGATTTGAGCCACAGTCAGCTCCTGGTCTTGTTTTTGTTGACTGTATATAGCTTCTCCATATTTGGCTGCAAAGAATATAATCAATCTGATTTTGGTGTTGACCATCTGGTGATGTCTATGTGTATAGTGTTCTCTTTTCTTGTTGGAAGAGGGTGTTTGCTATGACCAGTGCATTTTCTTGGCAAAACTCTATTAGTCTTTACCCTGCTTCATTCCACATTCCAAGGTCAATTTTGCCTGTAACTCCAGGTGTTTCTTGACTTCCTACTTTTGCATTCCAGTCCCCTATAATGAAAAGGACATTTTTTGGGGGTGTTAGTTCTAAAAGGTCTTGTAGGTCTTCGTAAAACTGTTCAACTTCAGTTTCTTCAGCGTTACTAGTTGGGGCATAGACTTGGATTACTGTGATATTGAATGGTTTGACTTGGAAATGAACAGAGATCATTCTGTTGTTTTTGAGATTGCATCCAAGTACTGCATTTCAGACTCTTTTGTTGACCATGATGGCTACTGCATTTCTTCTGAGGGATTCCTGCCCACAGTAGTAGATATAATGGTCATCTGCATTAAATTCACCCATTCCAGTCCATTTTAGTTCGCTGATTCCTAGACTGTTTACGTTCACCCTTGCCATCTCTTGTTTGACCACTTCCAATTTGCCTTGATTCATGGACCTGACATTCCAGTTTCCTGTGCAATATTGCTCTTTACAGCATCGGATCTTGCTTCTATCATCAGTCACATGCACAACTGGGTATTGTTTTTGCTTTGGCTCCATCCCTTCATTCTTTCTGGATTTATTTCTCCCCTGATCTCCAGTAGGATATTGGCCATCTAATGACCTGGGGAGTTCCTCTTTTGGTATCCTATCATTTTCCCTTTTCAAAGTGTTCATGGGGTTCTCAAGGCAAGAATACTGAAGTGGCTTGCCATTCCCTTCTCCAGTGGACCTCATTCTGTCAGCAAAATGTAGATGAATGTTAATATCACCCTTGCTTACTGCTTACTGTTTCTTTTTGTCATTTGACATACTCATCCCCACCAAACCCTTCCCACTGTATTCCACTCATGCTAAAATATGTCAAGTTGTATGCACGTGGCAATAATTATTTTCACCCCACCTGCATTTCACTTTGGCTAGTATCACTTTCCTTCCTCAGCTATTCATCCTCCAAGCCTTAGATCACAATAACCCCTTTTACAAAGGGCTCCCTGATCTCCTTAAGATTTTGTTTGTGGGATAAAGCTTTATGAAAGCTTATGTGAGCTTAATTTTTTACAGATAAACTTTGTGATCCTTTAAAGGATAAACAATTTACTATGATATTAATCGAATGCTAAGAAGTTAGTAATGTAAAATGAAAGGTCTTAAAAGATGAATTCCAATAGATGACTTGACACTAGATTTACAAAGATATGGTCTTCCTGGGTGGCTCAGCGGTGAAGAATGTGCCTTTGATGCAGAAGACACAAGAGATGCCATGGGTTTGATCCCTGGGTCAGGATGATCCCATGGAGGAGGGCATGGAAACCCACTCCAGTATTCTTAAGAGCCTTAGAGAATCCCATGGACAGAGGAGCCTGGCAGGCTACAGTCCATAGGCTTGTTCAGAGTCAGGCATGACTGAAGTGACTGAGCATAAATGCTACAAAAATATAGATAGGCTTTCTATTCCTTAAGGATTTATAAACCTTATATAAGAAGGGAGAGAGAAAGAGATGAAACTGTACAATACAAACTCAAAAATTTATTAGCTACTACAAATTATGGCATGTTTAGTAACACAAAAATTCAAAGGGCTGTCAGAGAGGAAGCAGAAATTTATTTGTAGAAAAAATGTGAATTAAATGTAGTATAGAGAAAAAATTTTTTTTTCTTCTGCCTAGGTTCTTAGCTGAGATACCCTTGTAATATAAGAAAGATTAATGGGATAAAAAATTAATTATGCATATACATTTGTTTGTACACAAGATCAACACATATGAAATTCTAAAGGCTGCCAGATGGTTGAGGCTGAGGAAAGTAATAGGGGTCTGGGCCTTCAATGTAAGGGAAGACAACTTACAGGAAAGTGAAAAGACAAAATATTTAGTAAACAAAGTTGTCCTGCCCTACATATAAGTCTCTTCGGTGAAAAAGTGATCTCTGGTACTAGCTCCAGAATACCAATTATTTGCCATTTAATAAGAACTACATTTCCCCCAGTGTCCAAAATTATGTTCTTCTTTCCATCTGAAGCCTCACCAGATGTGCCTTGAACATCCATATTTCTATCAAGAGACCCTTTAAGGAAATCTAATTTGTTTGTTTTTTTCCCTCTGACATTCACCTCAAAATTCTTCTAGCCTCTATCCATTCCTCAATTCCAAAGCCACTTGCACTTCATATATTTATTGAGAATGATATCTGTTTTAAGGAATTGGCTTGCACAATATCATGACTTGCCAAGTCAAAAATCTATAGTGTTGGACACTAGACTGGAGAACCCAGGTAAGAACTTCAGTTTGAGTCCAAAGGTGGTCCTCTGGCAGAATTTCCTCTTTGTCCAGAGAGGTCTTTTTTTTTTTTTAAAGGCCTTCAGCAGATTGGATGAGGTCCACCCACATTATGGAGGACAATCTGCTTTACTCAGTTTACTGATTTAAGTTAACATCATTTAAAACTTCTTTCATATAAATAACTAGAATAGGATTTAATCTAATATCTTGATGTGGCCTAGCAAAACTGACACATGCCATTAACCATCGCAATCACTGTTTTTTTCTCTATGGACCTTGTTAATCAGACCACAGTTATTCAGATAATGATAGCAAGCATCAAAATCATAGTCACAAAGAGAACATAAATTATTGAATGTAAATTGTATGTATTTTCTAATTAAAAAAGAAAACGATTCCAAAATCACACTTTTATGGAGAATACATTTGAGATAAATTTAGAACTTAAATATTAGAAAAGACCCAACCTTAGTAACTTGATTTATTAATGTAAATATATTAAAGAGTGTTTTCAATGAAACCTAATATAGTATTAGCAAAAAATAAATAAATAAAATCTTTTTTTATACTCATCTAAAATCCATACTAATAAAAGAGATAGGAAGGAATTGATTTAAATATTATAAAACACTAATGAGGAACATAATTTTACTGAATTGGCTGAATAAACCAACTATCGGTGCTACATGTTAATTTTATTTTTATTTTCATTTGTGTCTATCTACTGCTTGACTACCATTATTTTTTTCATTATACTATCATTTAAAAACTCATTATGTTAGCTTTTAAAATAATTTTCTTTGACTTTTATTATGTATTATAGGGTTAGGAATAGTTTTATTATTTATCATTGATAAGGTGATGATAGCTGTCAGTGATGTTTAATGCACTTTTCAAATATGTGCCTCATTATTCGTGCAGGGTGTTCTGACACCTGATAAATTCAAAACAACTTCAAAAGCACTTAGCCATGTAAATAACAGGCTAAAAGCACTATTAAAATTTTTTAAATCCAGAGCTGCATTTACTCACAATTATAGAATGCAAAGTTATCAACCCTATCATCAATACTCAGCTGCTTGTAAATGATGACCTACCAAAGATTCATTTGACTCTGGAAGAGAATTTGCATGCAAAAGCAAGTTGTGTGTGTGTGTGTGTGTGTGTCTGTGTGTCTCTCTGTGTGTGTCTGTGTGTGTAGAGGAATAATCAAGATAAAGGATGACTGACATACAGAAACCAGTGTCAGTTTGGGGGTAAATTTCTATTAAAAACAGCTCCAATATCCACCACCAGTGCCTATGGGAAGCATTAACTAAAGTTTATTTGGGGTTGCCTGCTACCCATATAGCATGATCCTAAGGAAGTATAAGAAAAGGTACAACTATGTTGAACTAGGACTGGAATCTGGCATTAACTGAAAGTTTTCCTCCTTTCAATTTTAAACATAATCCATGACAGCATTTGGTAGATGAAAGGAAGTTATTTTTGTTAGAAGTGCTGTTAATATTATAAATTCCAATGACTTAAAAAAAGAATATGAGTGTATACAGAATATAAATTCAATTTGGTATAATACTGCTTTAATTGATAATATTAACTTGATTTTAGCAATGCCTTTGATAATACTGATACTGATGATAAAATGGTTTGAGAATTTTAATTAAAACCACCATGAAATTTTCATCCATAAAAACTAATTGTCTAAAGTTATTTAAACTAGAGTTACTTAACAATAAATAGATTGTTACATTGGCTCAACCTAGTGATACTTTGAATAAAGTTCAAATTTCAGTTTTGGAAGGTAGGAACTGGAATGTTAGGTCCACGAATCAAGGCAAATTGGAAGCATTCAAACAGGAGATGGCAAGAGTGAACGTCAACATTCTAGGAATCAGCGAACTAAAATGGACTGGAATGGGTGAATTTAACTCAGATAACCATTATATCTACTACTGCGGGCAGGAATCCCTTAGGAGAAATGGAGTAGCCATCATGGTCAAAAAAAGAGTCCAAAATGCAGTACTTGGATGCAATCTCAAAAACGACAGAATGATCTCTGTTCATTTCCAAGCCAAACCAGGGGACTGGAATGCAAAAGTAGGAAGTCAAGAAACACCTGGAGTAACAGGCGAATTTGGCCTTGGAATACAAAATGAAGCAGGGCAAAGGCTAATAGAGTTTTGTCAAGAGAACTCATTGGTCATAGCAAACATCCTCTTCCAACACAAGAGAAGACCCTACACATGGACATCACAGATGTTCAACCCCGAAATCAGATTGATTCTTTGCAGCCAAACATGGAGAAGCTCTGTACAGTCAGCAAAAACAAGACTGGGAGCTGACTGTGGCTCAGATCATGAACTCCTTATTGCCAAATTCAGACTTAAATTGAAGAAAGTAGGGAAAACTGCTAGACCATTCAGGTATGACCTAAATCAAATCCCTTATTATTATACAGTGGAAGTGAGAAATAGATTTAAGAGACTAGATCTGATAGATAGAGTGCCTGATCAATTATGGATGGAGGTTAGTGACATTGAACAGGAGACAAGGATCAAGACCACCATCCCCATGGAAAAAAAATGCAAAAGAGCAAAAATGGCTGTCTAGGCAGGCCTTACGAATAGCTGTGAAAGGAAGAGAAGTGAAAAGCAAAGGAGAAAAAGAAAGATATAAGCATCTGAATGCAGTGTTCCAAAGAATAGCAAGAAGAGATAAGAAATCCTTCCTCATCAGTCAATGCAAAGAAATAGAGGAAAACAACAGAATGGAAAAGACTAGAGATCTCTTCAAGAAAATTAGAGATACCAAGGGAACATTTCATGCAAAGATGGGCTCGATAAAGGACAGAAATGGCATGGACCTAACAAAAGCAGAAAATATTAAGAAGTGGAAAGAATACACAGAAGAACAGTACAAAAAAGATCTTCACAACCAAGATAATCACAATGGTGTGATCACTTACCC
This sequence comes from Oryx dammah, assembly GCF_014754425.2. Lineage (NCBI taxonomy): Eukaryota > Metazoa > Chordata > Mammalia > Artiodactyla > Bovidae > Oryx > Oryx dammah. Next base: position 57,143,005 of record NW_024070208.1, read on the forward strand.
AGAGCCAGACATCCTGGAATGTGAAGTCAAGTGGGCCTTAGAAAGCATCACTACGAACAAAGCTAATGGAGGTGATGGAATTCCAGTTGAGCTATTTCAAATCCTGGAAGTTGATGCTGTGAAAGTGCTGCACTCAATATGCCAGCAAATTTCGAAAACACAGCAGTGGCCGCAGGACTGGAAAAGGTGAGTTGTCATTCCAATCCCAAAGAAAGGCAATGCCAAAGAATGCTCAAACTACCGCACAATTGCACTCATCTCACAAGCTAGTAAAGTAATGCTCAAAATTCTCCAAGCCAGGCTTTAGCAATACGTGAACCATGAACTTCCAAATGTTCAAGCTGGTTTTAGAAAAGGCAGAGGAACAAGAGATCAAATTGCCAACATCCATTAGATCATGGATAAAGGAAGAGAGTTCCAGAAAAACATCTATTTTGGCTTTATTGACTATGCCAAAGCCTTTGACTGTGTGGATCACAATAAACTGTAGAAAATTCTGAAAGAGATGGGAATACCAGACCACCTGACCTGCCTCTTGAGAAACCTATATACAGGTCAGGAAGAAACAATTAGAACCGGACATGGAACAACATACTGGTTCTAAATAGGAAAAGGAGTATATCAAGACTGTCTATTGTCACTCTGCTTATTTAACTTATATGCAGAGTACATCATGAGAAACACTGGGCTGAAAGAAACACAAGCTGTAATCAAGATTGCCAGGAGAAATATCAATAACTCCAGATATGCAGATGACACCACCCTTATGGCAGAAAGTGAAGAGGAACTCAAAGTCTCTTGATGAAATTGAAAGAGGAGAGTGAAAAGGTTGACTTAAAGCTCAATATTCAAAAAACGAAGATCATAGCATTTGGTCCCATCACTTCATGGGAAATAGACGGGGAAACAGTGGAAACAGTGCCAGACTTTATTTATTTGGCCTCAAAATCACTGCAGATGGTGATTGAAGCCATGAAATTTAAAGACACTTACTCCCTGGAGGAAAGTTACGGCCAACTAGATAGCGTATTCAAAAGCAGAGATATTACTTTGCCAACACAGGTCCGTCTAGTCAAGGCTATGGTTTTTCCTTTGGTCATGTATGGATGTGATAGTTGGACTGTGAAGAAAGCTGAGCACCGAAGTATTGATGCTTTTGAACTGTGTTGTTGGAGAAGACTCTTGAGAGTCCCTTTGACTGCAAGGAGAGCCAACCATTCCATTCTAAAGGAGACCAGTCCTGAATGTCCATAGGAAGGACTGATGCTAAAGCTGAAACTCCAATACTTTGGCCACCTCATGCGAAGAGTTGACTTATTGGAAAAGGCTCTGATGCTGGTAGGGATTGGGGGCAGGAGGAGAAGGGGACGACAGAGGATGAGATGGCTGGATGGCATCACTGACTCAATGGTCATGAGTTTGGGTGAACTCCAGGAGTTGGTGATGGACAGGGAGGCCTGGCGTGCTGCAGTGCATGGGGTCACAAAGAGTCGTGCACGACTGAGCAACTGAACCGAACTGAACTGAACTGAACTGAAAGGACTACAAACTTTAACAGAATTGCAAAACAAATTTGTGCCAGAATGTTTGGTAAACTGAAATTCTTTAAGGCAAGACCTCATGTGACAATCATTTCATTTCCGTTCATTCCCTCAGTCATGTCTGGTGCTTTGTGACCCCAAGGACTGCAGGACATCAGGCCTCTTATCCATCACATTCTCACAGAGTTTACTCAGACTCATGTCCATTGAATCGGTGAGGCCATCCAACCATCTCATTCTCTTTCATCCCCTCTTCCTCCTGCCTTCAATCTTTCCCAGCATCAGCACCTTTTCCAATGAGTCAGTTCTTCACATCAGGTGGCCAAAGTTTCTGCTTCAGCATCAGTCCTTGCAATGAATATTCAGGACTGATTTGCTTTAGGATTGACGGTTGGATCTCCTTGCTGTCCAAGAGACTCTCAAGAGTCACTTAAAGAGCTTTCTTTACAGTCCAACTCTCACATCCATACATGACCACTGGGAAAAAACCATAGCTTTGACTAGACAGATCTTTGTTGTCAAAGTAATGTCTCTGCTTTACAATATGCTGCCTAGGTTGGTCATAACTTTTCTTCCAAGGAGTAAACGTCTTTTACTTTCATGGCTGTAGTCACCATCCACAGTGATTTTGGAGCCCCCCAAAATAAAGTCTCTCAGTGTTTTCATTGTTTCCTCCATCTATTTGACATGAAATGATGGGATCAGATGCCAAAATCTTAGTTTTCTGAATGTTGAGTTTTAAGCGAACTTTTTCACTCTCCCCTTTCACTTTCATCTTTAGGGCTCTTTAGTTCTTCTTCGCTTTTTGCCATAAGTGTGGTGTCATCTGCATATCTGAGGCTGTTGATAATTCTCCCAGCAATCTTGATTCTACCTTGTGCTTAATCCAGCCCAGCATTTCTCATGATGTACTCTGCATATAAGTTAAATAAACAAGTTAAATATGTTAAATAACAATATACAGCCTTGACATACTCTTCAGGATTTGGAACAAGTTTGTTGTTCCATGTCCAGTTCTAACTGTTACTTCTTCATCTGCATGCAGATTTCTGAGGAGGCACATCAGGTGTTCTGGTATTCCCACCTCTTTAAGAATTTTCTATAGTTTGTTGTGATCCACACAGTCAAAGCCTTTAGCTTAGTCAATAAGGCAGAAGTAGATGTTCATCTGGAACTCTCTTGCTTTTTCTATGATCCAACAGATGTTGGCAAAGTGATCTCTGGCTCCTCTGCCTTTTCTAAATCCAGCATGAACACCTGGAAGTTCATGTTTTATGTACTGTTGAAGCTTAGCTTGGAGAATTTTGAGCATCACTTTGCTAGCATGTGAGATGAGTGAAATTGTACTGTAGTTTGAACATTCTTTGCATTGCCTTTCTTTGGGACTGCAATGAAAACTGACCTTTTCCAGTCCTGTGGCCACTGCTGAGTTTTCCACATTTGCTGACATATTGAGTGCAGGACTTTCACAGCATCATCTTTAGGATTTGAAATACTTCAACTGGAATTCCATCGCCTCCACTAGCTTTGTTTGTAGTGATACTTCTTAAGGCCCACTTGATCCCATTCCAGGATGTCTGGATCTAGGTGAGTCATCACACCTTCGTGATTATCAGGGTCATGAATATCTTTTCTGTATAGGTCTTCTGTGTATTCTTGCCATCTCTTCTTAATATCTTCTGCTTCTGTTAGGTCCATACTGTTTCTGTCCTTTATTGTTCCCATCTTTGCATGAAATATTCCCTTGGTATCTCTAATTTTCTTGAAGAGATCTCTAGTCTTTCCCTTTCTATTGTTTACCTCTATTTCTTTGCATTGATGACTGAGGAAGTCTTTCTTATCTCTCTTTCCTATTCTTTGGAACTCTGCATTCAAATGGATATATCTTTCCTTTTCTCCTTTGCCTTTCATGTCTCTTCTTTCACAGCTATTTGTAAGGCCTCCTCAGACAATCATTTTGCCTTTTCCCATTTATTTTTCTTGGGGATGGTCTTGATCACTGCCTCCTATACAATGTCACAAACCTCTGTCTATAGCTCTTCAGGCACTATGTCTATCAGATTTAATCCCTTGAATCTATTTGTCACTTCCATTGTATAATCATAAGTGATCTGATTTAGGTAATACCTGAATGGTCTTCTGTGTATTCTTGCCACCTCTTCTTAATATCTTCTGCTTCTGTTAGGTCCATGCCATTTCTGTCCTTTATCGAGCCCATTTTTGCATGAAATGTTCCCTTGGTATCTCTAATTTTCTTGAAGAGATCTCTAGTCTTTCTCATTCTGTTGTTTTCTTCTATTTCTTTGCATTGATTGCTGAGGAAGGCTTTCTTATCTCTCCTTGCTCTTCTTTGGAACTCTGCATTCAGATGCTTATATCTTTCCTTTTCTCCTTTGCTTTTCACTTCTCTTCTTTTCACAGCTATTTGTAAGGCTTGCTCAGACAGCCATTTTGCTTTTTTGCATTTCTTTTTCATGGGGATAGTCTTGATCTCTGTCCTCTGTACAATGTCATGAACCTCCATCCAGAGTTCATCAGGCACTCTATCAGATCTAGACCCTTAAATCTATTTCTCACTTCCACTGTATAATCATAAGGGATTTGATTTAGGACATACCTGAATGGTCTAGTGGTTTTTCCCACTTTCTTCAATTTAAGTCTGAATTTGGCAATAAGGTGTCATGATCTGAACCACAGTCAGTTCCTGGTCTTGTTTTTGCTGACTGTATAGAGCTTCTCCATCTTTGGCTGCAAAAAATATAATCAATCTGATTTTGGTGTTGACCGTCTGGTGATGTCCACATGTACAGTCTTCTCTTGTGTTGTTGGAAGAAGGTGTTTGCTATGACCAGTGAGTTCTCTTGGCAAAACTCTATTAGCCTTTGCCCTGCTTCATTCTGTACTCTAAGGCCAAATTCGCCTGTTACTCCAGGTGTTTCTTGACTTTCTACTTTTGCATTCCAGTCCCCTATAATGAAAAGGACATCTTTTTGGGGGTGTTAGTTCTAGAAGTTCTTGTAGGTCTTCATAGAACCATTCAACTTCATCTTCTTCAGCATTACTGGTTGAGGCATAGGCTTGAATTACTGTGATATCGAATGGTTTGGCTTGGAAATGAACAGATCATTCTGTTATTTTTGAGACTACATCCAAGTAGTGCATTTTGGACTCTTTTGTTGACCATGATGGCTACTCCATTTCTTCTAAAGGATTCCTGCCTGCATTAGTAGATATAATGGTCATCTGATTTAAATTCACCCATTTCAGTCCATTTTAGTTTGCTGATTCCTAGAAAGTCGACATTTACTCTTGCCATGTCCTGTTTGACCACTTCCAATTTGCCTTGATCCATGGACCTAACATTCCAGGTTCCTACACAATATTGCTCTTCACAGCATCAGACTTTACTTCTATCACCAGTCACATCTACAACTGGGTATTGTTTTTTCTTTTGCTTTGTCTCTTCAGTCTTTCCAAAGTTATTTGTCCACTGATCTCCAGTAGCATATTGGGCACCTACAGACCTGAGGAGATCATGTTTCAGTATCCTACATTTTTGCCTTTTCATACTGTTCATGGGGTTCTCAAGGCAAGAATACCTAAGTGGCTTGCCATTCCCTTTCCCAGTGGACCACGTTTTGTCATATGTCTCCACCATAACCCATTCTTCTTAAGAGTTCATTAATATTTTGGCTGTTATCTTTTTGTTTTATTCTGTTCTATAAATAGTGCAAAAAAAAAGATTACAAATAATTTATAATTTAAAAAAAATGAGCCTAGCTGTCAGAGAATAAGCTATGCAGAATAAAATGGATTCACATCTTAGAATCTATTCTTAGAAATTTTGGAACTAGTGGTAAAGAACCCCCCTGCCAATTCAGGAGACATAGGAAACATGCGTTCAATCCCTGGGTTGGGAAGATCCCCTGGAGGGAGAAACAGCAACCCACTCCAGTATTCTTGCCTGGAGAATCCCATGCACAGAGGAGTCTGGTGAGTTACAAGCCTTAGGGTCAAAGAGTCAGAGACAGCTGAAGCGACTTAGCATAGCATTCATGCATACGTTGTCAAATAAGGCTATCTTTAAGCAAGTAAGGCATAACCAAATTTATGACCCATTCCAAATGTGGAAAATAAAAATCAGTGTTTTCAGATGTAATCTTCAAGAATTAAAAATAATACAGTATAATTCTCTTTACATAGGAGAAACTCATGTAACAGCAGCTGATACACACACAGATTTTATTGGGACCATTATGAATTATGAATTGTTATTTGGACATTATTCTTCATACCCAAATTTAAATAATACAGTAAAACATTTTGGGTTCTACAGATGTACTTATTCTGTTTGTATGTGTAGTTTATTTATATCGCCATTAGTTAAAGTGAAAGTCACTCAGTCATGTCCATCTCTTTGTGACCCCATGACTGTAGGTCTCTAGGCTTCTCTGTGCATGGAAGTCCCAGGCAAGAATACTGGAGAGGGTTTCCATTTCCTTCTCCAGGGGATCTTGCCGACCCAGGGATTGGACCCAGGTTTCCCTCATTGCAGGTAGGTTCTTTACCACCTGAACCACCAGGATTATTGTAAATAATCAGATCTGTGCTGTCCAGGACTGTACTCATTAGCTACATGTGGCTGTGTAATTTTATAGTAATTTAAATATATAGTAAATAATATTTAATTCTATACTTCCAAAAGCCATGTGTCAAGTATTCGATAACCACATGTGACTAGCTGTTATGTTTAGTAGATAGAGTTGATTTACAGATAGACTGAAAAAACTCTGTATTTTCTCTGAGGATAGTTAGATGTCTATTGACTCTTGGCCAAGATAAGGTCAGTAGGATTTATTATGTGTTGTTTAAAAACTTAAACTCCCCTGGCAACTCCCAGATACAGCTTTTTTAACTAAGATTTTTCAACGTGGCTAGCCTATTTTGTCAACCTAGCCTGATCAAATGCTATAAAATCCTGCTTGGAGTATGAAATCCTGCTTGGAGCATGAAATCCTGCTTGGAGCTTATGATTTGAATACACAAGAAACCAAGTTTTCTTGCACAGACCACACTGGTTGAATCCAGTGACAGAGCATAGCCCATGTACAAGAAAAAGCCCAGGGAAACTGGAACATGAAATTCTTTCAGAATTCTGATGCTTGCTTATATTGTTTCTTTTACCATATGGACCATATACTTTTTGTCAAAACATGAACTATACACAAAGAAATTTACAAAATTTCAAATGTTATGAATATACTCTCAAAAAGAACATGTGTAGTTCATTTTTGCCTCTGGTACATATGGTATAATTTTAAATCTCTAAGTAAACATCTATATAAAAGTCAATGCTTATATAATTAAAATGTGGTTTTTTGAAGTATACTCACACATATGCAGACATACTTATAAGCTTATTTTATATTAGGCATATATACCAGTATACGTATGACTGCTTATGACAGACTTCTTTCATTGAACATGACGGTTTCAAGGCTCCTTCAAGTTAAAACATGTATCGCTATATTATCCTTTTTTTTTTCTTTTTTCTTCCCTCCCATCTCCCTTCCCGTCCCACCTCTCTAGGTTGATAGAGAGCCCCTGTTTGAGTTTCCTGAGCCATACAGCAAATTCCCATTGGCTATCTATTTTATATAGTGTAGTGTATAGGTAGTGTAAGTTTTTACGTTACTCTTTCCATATATCTTACCCTCTCCTCGCCTCTCCCTATGTCCATAGGTCTATTCTATATGTCTGTTTCTCCACTACTGCCCTATAAATAAATTCTTCAGTACTATTTTTTCTAGATTCCGTTTATGTGCATTAGAATACAATATTTATCTTCATCTTTCTGACTTACTTCACCCACTATAATAGGTTCTAGATTATTTCAGAATAATATCCCATTGTACAGAACATTTGGTTTCATGCATTTATCAGTTGATGGGGATTGGAGTTGTTTCTACGTTTTGACTAAATAGGCGTGCACTAAGCACAGGCAGCGGTGGTGGCGGCTGGCACACTAAGCGCAGCCGAGACCTACCCCACGTCTGAGGACAGGGACAGCAGCCTAGAGTGCCAGGCTGCGACAGCGCAGGAATGGCCGAGAGGAGCTGCCTAGCGTCCGAGGTCAGGGGCAACGGCCGGGAGGAGCCACTCTGAGTCTGAGGCCACGGGCGGCGGCCGAGCAGAGCCACCTTGTGTCCAAGGCCAGGGGTGGCAGATGGGAGGAGCAACCCCACATCCAAGGAGTGGTGGCTGCCTGGGCGCAGGAGCGCCTAGAGGAGCCATCCCACACTGAAGGTCAGGAAGGGTGGTGGGAGGAGATACCCCTCATCCAAGGTAAGGAGCAGCTGCTGTGCTTTGGTGGAGCAACGATGAAGAGATACCCCATGCCCAAGGTAAGAGAAACCCAAGTAAAATGGTAGGTATTGCAAGAGGGCATCAGACGGCAGACACACTGAAACCATACTCACAGAAATCTAGTCAATCTAATCACACTAGGACCACAGCCTTGCCTAACTCAATGAAACTAAGCCATGCCCGTGGGGCAACCAAAGACCAGTGGGTCATGGTGGAGAGGTCTGACAGAATGTGGTCCACTGGAGAAGGAAATGGCAAAACACTTCAGTATTCTTGCCTTGAGAACCCCATGAACAGTATGAAAAGGCAAAATGATATGATACTGAAAAAGGAACCCCCCAGGTCAGTAGGTGCCCAATATGCTACTGGAGATCAGTGGAGAAATAACTCCAGAAAAAATGAAGGGATGACGCCAAAGCAAAAACAATACCCAGCTGTGGATGTGACGTGATAGAAGTAAGGTCCGATGCTGTAAAGAGCAATATTGCTAGGAACCCGGAATGTCAGGTCCATGAATCAAGGCAAATTGGAAGTGGTCAAAGAAGAGATGGCAAGGGTGAACGTTGACATTCTAGGAATCAGTGAACTAAAATGGACTGGAATGGGTGAATTTAACTCAGATGACCATAATATCTACTACTGAGGGCAGGAATCCCTCAGAAGAAATGGAGTAGCCATCATGGTCAACAGAAGAGTCCAAAATGCAGTACTTGGATGCAATCTCAAAAATGACAGAATGATTTCTGTTCGTTTCCAAGGCAAACCATTCAATATCACAGTAATCCAAGTCTATGCCCCAACCAGTAACACTGAAGAAGCTAAAGTTGAACGGTTTTATGAAGACCTACAAGACCTTTTAGAACTAACACCAAAAAAGATGTCCTTTTCATTATAGGGGACAGAAATGCAAACGTAGGAAGTCAAGAAACACCTGGAGTAACAGGCAAATTTGGCTTTGGAATGCAGAATGAAGCAGGGCAAAGGCTAATGGAATTTTGCCAAGAAAATGCACTGGTCATAGCAAACACCCTCTTCCAACAACACAAGAGAAGACTCTACACATGGACATCACCAGATGGTCAACACCAAAACAGACTGATTATATTCTCTGCAGCAAAAGATGGAGAAACTCTATACACACTACAAAAACAAGACCAGGAGCTGACTGTAGCTCAGATCATGAACTCCTTATTACCAAATTCAGACTCAAATTGAAGAAAGCAGGGAAGACTGCTAGACAATTCAGGTATGATCTAAATCAAATCCCTTATGATTATACACTGGAAGTGAGAAACAGATTTAAGGGCCTAGATCTGATAGATAGAGTGCCTGATGAACTATGGAATGAGGTTCATGATATTGTACAGGAGACAGGGATCAAGACCATCCCCATGGAAAAAAAATGCAAAAAAGCAAAATGGGTGTCTTGAGAAGCCTTACAAATAGCTGTGAAAAGAAGAGAGGCAAAAAGCAAAGGAGAAAAGGAAAGATATAAGCATCTGAATGCAGAGTTCCAAAGAATAGCAAGAAGAGATAAGAAAGCTTTCTTCCACGATCAATGCAAAGAAATAGAGGAAAACAATAGAATGTGAAAGACTAGAGGACTTTTCAAGAAAATTAGAGATATCAAGGGAACATTTCATGCAAAGATGGGCTCGATAACAGACAGAAATGGTATGGACTTAACAGAAACAGAAGATATTAAGAAGAGGTGGCAAGAATACACAGAAGAACTACACAAAAAGGATCATCACGACCCGGATAATCATGATGGTGTGATCACTCATCTAGAACCAGACATCTTGGAATGTGAAGTCAAATGGGCCTTAGAAAGCATCACTATGAACAAAGCTAGTGGAGGTGATGGAATTCCAGTTAAGCTGTTTCAAATCCTGAAATATGATGCTGTGAAAGTGCTGCACTCAATATGCCAACCTATTTGGAAAACTCAGCAGTGGCCACAGGACTGGAAAATGTCAGTTTTCATTCCAATCCCAAAGAAAGGCAACGCCAAAGAATGTTCAAACTACCACACAATTGCACTCATCTCACATGCTAGTAAAGTAATGCTCAAAATTCTCCAAGCTAGGCTTTGGCAAAACGTGAACCGTGAACTTCCTGATGTTCAAGCTGGTATTAGAAAAGGCAGAGCAACAAGGAATCAAATTGCCAACATCTGCTGGATAATGGAAAAAGCAAGAGAGTTCCAGAAAAACATCTATTTCTGCTTTATTGACTAAGCCAAAGCCTTTGACTGTGTGGATCACAATAAACTGTGGAAAATTCTGAAAGAGATGGGAATACCAGACCACCTGACCTGCCTTTTGAGAAATCTGTATGCAGGTCAGGAAGCAACAGTTAGAACTGGACATGGGACAAAAGAGTGGTTCCAAATAGGAAAAGGAGTATGTCAAGGCTGTATATTGTCACCGTGCTTATTTAACTTATATGCAGAGTACATCGTGAGAAACGCTGGACTGGAGGAAACACAAGCTGGAATTACGATTGCTGGGAGAAATATCAATAACCTCAGATATGCCAATGACACCACCCTTATGGCAGAAAGTGAAGAGGAACTCAAAAGCCTCTTGATGAAAGTGAAAGAGGAGAGTGAAAATGTTGGCTTAAAGCTCAACATTCAGAAAACGAAGATCATGGCATCCGGTCCCATCACTCCATGGGAAACAGATGGAGAAACAGTGGAAACAGTGTCAGACTTTATTTTTTGGGGCTCCAAAATCACTGCAGATGGTATTGCAGCCATGAAATTAAAAGATGCTTACTCCTTGGAAGAAAAGTTATGACCAACCTAGATAGCATATTCAAAAGCAGAGACATTACTTTGCTGACTAAGGTCCGTCTAGTCAAGGCTATGGTTTTTCCTGTGGTCATGTATGGATGTGAGAGTTGGACTGTGAAGAAGGCTGAGCACCAAAGAATTGATGCTTTTGCACTGTGGTGTTGGAGAAGACTCTTGAGAGTCCTTTGGACTACAAGGAGATCCAACCAGTCCATTCTGAAGGAGATCAACCCTAGGATTTCTTTGGAAGGAATGATGCTAAACCTGAAACTCCAGTACTTCAGCCACCTCATGCGAAGAGTTGACTCTTCGGAAAAGACTTTGATGCTGGGAGGGATTGGGGGCAGGATAAGAAGGGGACGACCGAGGATGAGATGACTGGATGGCATCACGGACTCGATGGACGCGAGTCTGAGTGAATTTCGGGAGTTGGTGATGGACAGGGAGGCCTGGCGTGCTGCGATTCATGGGGTCACAAAGACTCAGACACGACTGAGCGACTGAACTGAACTGAACTGAACTGGTGTAAATAGTGATAAACGAGCTTTTTTAATAATCTTAATATGCACCCCAGAGTTGAATTAAAGAATTTTATAATAACTATTTTTAATTTTTGGACGGATGGCCATACTGTTTTGCGAAGCAGTCACATTCTTTTCTATTCCTGCCAGCAGTTTATAAGGGTTTCAATTTCTCCATATTCTTGCCAATACTTGTTATTATCAATATTTTTTTAATTTATTTATTTTTTATTTTACTTTACAATTCTGTATTGGTTTTGCCATACATTGACATGAATCCACCACGGGTGTACATGCGTTCCCAAACCTGAACCCCCCTCCCACCCCCCTCCCCACAACATCTCTCTGGGTCATCCCCGTGTACCAGCCCCAAGCGTGCCATATCCTGCATCGGACATAGACTGGCAATTTGATTCTTACATGATATTATACATGTTTCAATACCATTCTCCCAAGTCATCTCACCCTCTCCCTCTCCCTCTGAGTCCAAAAGTCCGTTATACACATCTGTGTCTTTTTCGCTGTCCTGCATACAGGGTCATCATTGCCATCTTTCTAAATTCCATATATATGTTTTAGTATACTGTATTGGTGTTTTTCTTTCTGGCTTACTTCGCTCTGTATAATTGGCTCCAGTTTCATCCATTTCATCAGAACTGATTCAAATGTATTCTTTTTAACGGCTGAGTAATACTCCATTGTGAATATGTACCACAGCTTTCTTATCCATTCATCTACTGATGGACATCTAGGTTGTTTCCATGTCCTGGCTATTATAAACAATGCTGTGATGAACATTGGGGTACACGTGTCTCTTTCAATTCTGGTTTCCTCAGTGTGTATGCCCAGCAGTGGGATTGCTGGGTCATAAGGTAGTTCTATTTGCAATTTTTTAAGGAATCTCCACACTGTTCTCCATAGTGGCTATACAAGTTTGCATTCCCACCAACAGTGCAAGAGGGTTCCCTTTTATCCACACCCTCTCCAGCATTTATTGCTTGCAGATTTTTGGATCGCAGACATTCTGACTGGTGTGAAGTGGTACCTCATTGTGGTTTTGATTTGCATTTCTCTAATAATGAGTGATGTTGAGCATCTTTTCATGTGTTTGTTAGCCATCCGTATGTCTTCTTTGGAGAAATGTCTATTTAGTTCTTTGGCCCATTTTTTGATTGGGTCGTTTATTTTTCTGGAATTGAGCTGCAGGAGTTGCTTGAGATTAGTTGTTTTTTAGTTGTTTTCTCAATATTTTTGAGATTAGTTGTTTGTCAGTTGCTTCATTTGCTATTATT
>NW_024070208.1:57155534-57280446 GCF_014754425.2 Oryx dammah
ATATTTTTGAGATTAGTTGTTTGTCAGTTGCTTCATTTGCTATTATTTTCTCCCATTCGGAAGGCTGTCTTTTCACTTTGCTTATATTTTCCTTTGTTGTGCAGAAGCTTTTAATTTTAATTAGGTCCCATTTGTTTATTTCTGCTTTTATTTCCAGAATTCTGGGAGGTGGATCATAGAGGATCCTGCTGTGGTTTATGTCAGAGAGTGTTTTGCCTATGTTCTCCTCTAGGAGTTTTATAGTTTCTGGTCTTACATTTAGATCTTTAATCCATTTTGAGTTTATCTTTGGAAAAGAAGTAAAACTCTCACTGTTTGCAGATGACATGATCCTCTACATAGAAAACCCTAAAGACTCTACCAGAATATTACTAGAGCTAATTAATGAATATAGTAAAGTTGCAGGATATAAAATCAACACACAGAAATCCCTTGCATTCCTGTACACTAATAATGAGAAAGTAGAAAAAGAAATTAAGGAAACAATTCCATTCACCATTGCAACAAAAAGAATAAAATACTTAGGAATATATCTACCTAAAGACACTAAAGACCTATATATAGAAAACTATAAAACACTGATGAAAGAAATCAAAGAGGACACTAATAGATGGAGAAATATACCATGCTCATGGATCGGAAGAATCAATATAGTGAAAATGAGTATACTACCCAAAGCAATTTACAAATTCAATGCAATCCCTAGCAAGCTTCCAGGGATATTTTTCACGGAACTAGAACAAATAATTTCAAGATTTGTATGGAAATACAAAAAACCACGAATAGCCAAAGCAATCTTGAGAAAGAAGAATGGAACTGGAGGAATCAACCTGCCTGACTTCAGGCTCTACTACAAAGCCACAGTCATCAAGACAGTATGGTATTGGCACAAAGATAGAAATATAGATCAATGGAACAAAATAGAAAGCCCAGAGGTAAATCCACACACATATGGACACCTTATCTTTGACAAAGGAGGCAAGAATATACAATGGAGTAAAGACAATCTCTTTAACAAGTGGTGCTGGGAAAACTGGTCAACCACTTGTAAAAGAATGAAACTAGATCACTTTCTAACACCACACACAAAGATTATCAATATTTTTTATATTAGCCATTCCTGTGGGAGAAATGATATCCCATTTTGGTATTAGTTTGCATTTCCCAGATAGAAAGATTTTTGTCATGTATTTACTTGCCATCTATAAATTGTCTTCGGAAAAAAGGCTACTCAGATACTTTGCTTTTTTTGAAGTGGGCTATTTCTTTCTTTCTTTCTTTTCTTCTTCTTCTTCTTTTTTTTTTTTTTTTACTTCTAAGAGCCTTTTATACATTGTGAATATCAGTCTTTATCAGATACATGATTTGCAAATCGTTTCTCCCATTTGGTATGTTGTCTTCTTCTTTAAAGTAAATTTTTGAAGTTTGATGAAGTCTGATTTATATATTTTTTCTTTTGTTTCCTGTGGTTTGGCACTATATCCAAGAAACCATTGTTTACTTCAGAGTCAGAGATTTACACCTTTTTTTTTTTTCAGAGAAACTTTTAATTTAGGTAAATTTTTAACTTAGTTCTTACTCTCAGGCTTCTGTTTGTTTTTTGTTCATTTTAATGGACAGTATGAAAGTGAAAGAGGAGAGTGAAAAAGTTGGCTTAAAGCTCAACATTCAGAAAATGAAGATCATGGTATTCAGTCCCATCACTTCATGGGAAATAGATGGGGAAACAGTGGAAACACTGTTGGACTTTATTTTGGGGGGCTCCAAAATCACCGCAGATACTGATTGCAGCCATGAAATTAAAAGACGCTTACTCCTTGGAAGAAAAGTTATAACCAACCTAGATATCATATTCAAAAGCAGAGACATTACTTTGCCAACTAACGTCCATCTAGTTAAGGCTACGGTTTTTCCAGTGGTCATGTATGTATGTGAGAGTTGGACCGTGAAGAAGGCTGAGCGCCAAAAATTTGATGCTTTTGAACTGTGGTGTTGAAGAAGACTTCTGAGAGTCCCTTAGACTGCAAGGAGATCCAACCAGTCCATTCAGAAGGAGATCAGCCCTGGGATTGCTTTGGAACAAATGATGTTGAAGCTGAAACTCCAGTACTTTGGCCACCTCATGCGAAGTGTTGACTCATTGGAAAAGACTCTGATACTGGGAGGGATTGAGGACAGGAGGAGAAGGGGACGACGGAGGATGAGATGGATGAACGACATCACTGACTCGTTGGACGTGAGTGTGAGTGGTGAGTCTGAGTGACCCCGGGAGTTGGTGATGGACAGGGAGGCCTGGCATGCTGCAATTCATGGAGTTGCAAAGAGTCGGACACAACTGAGCGACTGAACTGAACTGAACTGATAGACAGTATGAATGAGAAGATCAAGTTTACCCATTAACATGTGAATGTTTATGTTAACATCCAATGAAAATACTATTTTTTACACTTTGAAATGCCTATATACTTGTTCAGATCAATTTACCATAAGTGTAAGGTGTATTTTGTGAAAATGGATTCTAGTCCCCTGATCCATAAGTTTATCTTTCTGGTGGCACCATACTCTCTTGAATGTGGTAGCTTTGCAAAAGTTTTTAAATAAAGAAATTTGAGTTCTTCAACCTTATTCTTTTTTTCTCAACAATGTTATGGCCTTCATCAATTTCTATAAAGAAACCAGATGGCTTTTTAGAGGGATTGTGTTTAATCTGCAGATCAGTTTGGAAGTATTGCCATTCTAAAATGGGATGTCTTCTTATTGAAACATGGGATGAATTTTCATTTGTACTGTGTGCTTAGTCTTTCAGTCATGTCTGACTCTTTGTGACCACATTGACTATAACCCACCAGGCACCTCTATCCTTGGGGATTCTCCAGACAAAAATACTGGAGTGGATTGCCATTCTCTTCTCCAGGGTATCTTCCCATTCCAGGGATGGAACCCAGGTTTCCCGCATTGCAGGTGGATTCTGTACCATTGGAACCACAAGGGAAGTCCAGGAATACTGGAGTGGGTAGCCTATCCCTTCTCCAGAAGATCCTCCTGACCCAGGAATCTCTCCTACATTGTTTAAGACTTCTTAAATTGCTCAATAATTTTAGTTCATTAATTATAAATTTTATGTTCTTTCTTTAAAAATGTATCCCTAATTATTATATATATTTTTGATTCTGTTAGTTATTTATTTTTATACTATTAGGAAGCCTCTGACTTCAGAACTGTACTAACTCTATACCATTAAAAAGATGACTGAGAATTCAATTGCCACAATAAAAATTGTTGTTACTCATGGCTTATAAAACAAAACCAAAGTACATCTGCTTGGTCCCCCATGAACAAAATAGATGTTTAACACCCTATTTGAAAGTGAAAGTGAAGGTGTTAGTTGCTCAGTCATGTGCTTACTCTTCGCGACCCCATGGACTGTAGCCTGCCAGTCTCCTCATTCCATGGCATTCTCCAGGCAAATATACTGCAGTGGGTAGCCCTCCCGTTTTCTAGGTGATCTTCCCAAACCAGGGGTTGAACCCAGGTCTCCTGCACTGCAGGCAGATTCTTTACTGTCTGAGTCACCAGGGAAGCCCTAGTTGTTTCTAATTGCAAGCAGAAAAAGAAACAGCAGCACAACGTCTTAATGCATAGTCCCTTGTATCTTCTAAATGTGATTCAACTATGTAGATTATACATATACAACCACAGCTGAAAACGAATCAAAGGAAGGAGTATGTGCATGAGAATCTATGTACAAATATTTTTTTCTTTTTCCTTTTCAGTTTCAACAATAGAATAAAACCTCCTAGAATGGTGTTAAATGGTAGCATTTAAATATACTGATCACAACACACTCTCCAAATTAAACATGAAGAGCCAAATAGCATGGTATAGAATGAAAAAAAAATTAATGTGTATTACATAAAGCAAGTGGGAGTTTCCTAACACATTGGTTTTCTCAGTCTGTGTATTTTTATTATTATTATTAAAGTATAGATTTCAAATATTGTTTTAGTTTTAGACGTACAGCAAAGTGATTCAGTTATATATGTTATATGTGTGTATTCTTTTACGGATTCTCTTCCATTATAGGGTATAAGATATTGAACATAGTTCCTTGTTCTATAATCCTGAGCTTCTAATGTATCCTTCTTCCCATTTGGTAACCATAAGTTTGTTTCGTATGTCTATAAGTCTATTTGTTTTGTAGGTTAAGTTCATTTGTATTTTTTTTTTAGATTTCACAGATAAATGATATCATATGGTATATGTAAAACCGCTAGACCATTCAGGTATGAATGAAATCAAATCCCTTATGATTATACGGTGGAAGTGAGAAATAGATTTAAGTGCCTAGATCTGATAGATAGAGTGCCTGATGAACTATGGAATGAGGTTCGTGATATTGTACAGGAGACAGGGATCAAGACCATCCCCATGGAAAAAAAATGCAAAAAAAAGCAAAATGGCTGTCTGGGGAAGCCTTACAAATAGCTGTGAAAAGAAGAGAGGTGAAAAACAAAGGAGAAAAGGAAAGATATAAGCATCTGAATGGAGTTCCAAAGAATAGCAAGAAGAGATAAGAAAGCCTTCTTCAGCGATCAAGGCAAAGAAATAGAGGGAAACAACAGAATGGGAAAGACTAGAGATCTCTTCAAGAAAATTAAAAATACCAAGGGAACATTTCATGCAAAGATGGGCTTGATAAAGGACAGAAATGGTATGGACCTAACAGAAGAAGAAGATATTAAGAAGAGGTGGCAAGAATACACAGGAGAACTGTACAAACAAGATCTTCATGACTCAGATAATCACGATGGTGTGATCACTCATCTAGAGCCAAACATCTTGGAATGTGAAGTCAAGTGGGCCTTAGAAAGCATCACTACGAACAAAGCTAGTGGAGGTGATGGAATTCCAGTTAAGCTGTTTCAAATCCTGAAAGATGAAGCTGTCAAAGTGTTACAGTTAATATTCCAGCAAATTTGGAAAACGCAGCAGTGGCCACAGGACTGGAAAAGTCAGTTTTCATTCCAATCCCAAAGAAAGGTAATGCCAAAGAATCCTCAAACTACCACACAGTTGCACTCATCTCACATGCTAGTAAAGTAATGCTCAAAATTCTCCCAACCGGGCTTCAGCAATACGTGAACCGTGAACTTCCAGATGTTCAAGCTGGTTTTAGAAAAGGCAGAGCAACAAGGAATCAAATTGCCAACATCTGCTGGATCATGGAAAAAGCAAGAGAGTTCCAGAAAAACATCTATTTCTGCTTTCTTGACTATGCCAAAGCCTTTGACTCTGTGGATCACAATAAACTGTGGAAAATTCTGAAAGAGATGGGAATACCAGACCACCTGACCTGCCTCTTGAGAAATCTGTATGCAGGTCAGGAAGCAACAGTTAGAACTGGACATGAAACAACAGAGTGGTTCCAAATAGGAAAAGGAGTACGTCAAGGCTGTGTACTGTCACCCTGCTTATTTAACTTCTATGGAGACTGCATCATGGGAAACGCTGGACTGGAAGAAACAGAAGCTAGAATCAAGATTGCCAGGAGAAATATCAATAACCTCAAATATGCAGATGACACCACCCTTATGGCAGAAAGTGAAGAGGAACTCAAAAGCTTCTTGATGAAAGTGAAAGAGGAGAGTGAAAAAGTTGGCTTCAAGCTCAACATTCAGAAAACAAAGATCATGGCATCCGGTCCCATCACTTCATGGGAAATAGATGTGGAAACAGTGTCAGACTTTATTTTTCTGGGCTCCAAAATCACTGCAGATGGTGATTGCAGCCAGGAAATTAAAAGATGCTTACTTCTTGGAAGAAAAGTTATGACCAACCTAGATAGCATATTCAAAAGCAGAGACATTACTTTGCCAACTAAGGTCCATCTAGTCAAAGCTATAGTTTTTCCTGTGGTCATGTATGGATGGGAGAGTTGGACTGTGAAGAAGGCTGAGCACCAAAGAATTGATGCTTTTGCACTGTGGTGTTGGAGAAGACTCTTGAGAGTCCCTTGGACTGCAGGGAGTCCAACAAATCCATTCTGAAGGAGATCAGCCCTGGGATTTCTTTGGAAGGAATGATGCTAAAGCTGAATATCCAGTACTTTGGCCACCTCATGTGAAGAGTTGACTATTGGAAAAGACTCTGATGCTGGGAGGGATTGGGGGCTGGAAGAGAAAGGGACGACAGAGGATGAGATGGCTGGATGGCATCATTGACTTGATGGACGTGAGTCTGAGTGAATTCCAGGAGTTGGTGATGAACAGGGAGGCCTGGCGTGCTGTGATTCATGAGGTCACAAAGAGTCAGACATGATTGAGTTACTGAACTGATGTGTGTCTTGAGTTGATATGTAAAATATATCATCACTATGTGTTGTAATAGAAGTTTTGAAGATAAATCCATAGAAGTATAAGAATAGAATAAACATTATACATTAATTATGTTCAATATAGGAAAAGATTAAATAGCTTTATATTTAATACCTCTTAAGTGCTTTTATTATAAAAATAAATATTTCCATTTAATTTTTAATTTTAAAACTAAATAAATAGCTTAAAACTTTGAGTAGGGCAAAATAGATAGTTATAGATACATATATAGATATATGACTTATAGAGTTTCTAAGATAGCTTTTGCAAATGATAACAAACAAATAAATACTATAATGAAAGTGCTGACTTGGAGAAACTCGTGATAATACTGGAAACTTTTTAAAAGTTGCAGTACTTTCAATGTATATCTATAGTTTGCATAAGCTACTTTATATTTAAGGTTATATTTTAAAACAGAGTTCCAAAACGGAATATTGTATGAAATAGTAAAGTATTCTACTTCTGTTTCTTTGCTAAAATTATCATAATTTTAAATGAATTTGTTTTTATCTCAGTTGTTGCCCAACACTGTTTTAATTAGACTAAAATACAAAGTTGTATTATACAATTCAATAATTGAGTTATTTTAGGAATTGTTTGTTATAGTCAAAACTCTCAGTGAAAGCTCATACAAACTTTAGAGAAAGTACACTCAGCACAATAAATATTAATATATTTGTGTTAAGCTGACAAATGTTCAAAGAGATTATACAGCAAAATCACTAAGTAAGATAAAGGACCAAAAGCAAGTGGGCCTTTTAATGGGAGCATTATAGTTTCTTTGTTTTAAAACAATTCATCTTGGTTAAATTTTACAAAATTTAAGTCAAGCATAATGCACACACATACATACATTTTTGCTTCCCAACACAGCTTCCTTATACCATGATTCCACTTATTATTAGAGTTCACAGAACACAGTAGTCACCAGCTTAGAATAGGAAACAGTGACTTCTGCTTTCAAAACCAACTCAACCTCTCTTAACTGTTTGCACTTACATAGGTGATATAACTTGCCTCTACCTCTTTTTTTTTTTTAATTAACAATTTTAAAAAGTAGTTTTATTTATCTGATAAAGTTTAAAAAAATTGAGTCCTGTTAGAATTTGGTTTGTGAGGGTAGAACTGAGAATTTGATAGAAACTATAACTTGCAAAACAAACTATACCATTTTCCATAAAACAGAAAGCTTGTACTCAGCCCAATTAGGATTAGAGACTTAGTCCAAATTCCATTAATATCAGTTTTTACTGACCCATTTGTTCTAAAGTAAGACATGTACAGGCTTGTAAAAGCCCTATATTCTGAAATAAGGCTACTGACTATTCTAGCAACTCAGTTGGTTCACATTTTTGAAAATGCTTGCCAGTATATTCATCTGACTAAATTAGCTCTTGAAATGACATGAGTACTTTTCTCTAATCCCCTCCTTTTGAGATTCTTCATAGTTCCTATGGTATTTATTCTCCAATTGCTAATGTATAAATGTTAACTTTGTGTGACTACACATGTGTTCATACTGATGATTAACTTAACTCTCTTTTCCATACTTTCTTCATCTCTAAGTGGAGAATTAAGTTTTTCCCATATAAATGGTTGCTATGAGAACTGGTTGAAATGATATATACATAACTGATACATACATTCATAGGTAAAAACTTTATAAGTGTTTGCTTTTCTCCTCTATTTTTTTCATTATTTATGTTCTTCTCCATTTATATTTTCCCAAAGCATGCTCTGAATAATTCGATGACAAAAATACCCTAATAACCTAGACATGAGTAAGCTAAACTAATAAGAAAATATGCAAAAGTGCTTCCTTCATCTTAAATATCTTTTTAAAGTTTTAATTATTTTTTAATTGAAGGATAACTGCTTTGTAGAATTCTGTTGTTTTCTGTCAAACATCAACAAGAATCAGCCATAGATATACATATGTCCCCTCCCTCTGGAACCTCCCTCCTATCTCCCTTCCCATCCCACCCCTCTAGATTGTTAGAGTCCCTGTTTGAGTTCCCTGAGTCATAAATAAGTCCTTCATCTTAAATATCTTTTAAAAGACTTTCATTCCTTTAAAATTCAAATAAACTAAAAATTAAAAAAACATAGTTGAAAAATAATCTGACAAGTTTCAAATTTATGCCTTTGTTACATTTCTATTCTTTGTGCTGTGGAGAGAATATTCTTGTGTAATGATGGAAAATTAAACATTTTGTTAATTCTTGTTTTTCTTCCTATCACTTGATCAAGATGTAGAATTTCCTAGCTGTTTCAACAAGTTTATTTTTATATTTTTATCGTTTCCATGGACTTTTCCAAAATGTACTACTTTTCCTTTTCTCTATTGATGCTATTGTTTTTGAGAAATTACTTAAGTGTCATATGCAAAGCTAAGTAATTTCCATACATTACCTTACAAAATTCTCACAACTATTTTATAAATTTGGAATTATTGTAGCCAAGAAAAATTAGTTATTTTCCAAATACCCATATCAAATCATGGAGCTAAGATGATTCAGTCATGATTCTCTATGGCTTATTTTGTTGTCTGGGATAATGTAAATCAAATCCCAGCTTAACAAGAACTCTGTGCCCACCAACAGCATAAGTGACGTTTTAATTTGGAGGGTCTTTGTGTAAGTAGGGCTTGGAATTATTTATCTTCCTTCATGGAAGTGGAAGCTTTCTCATCATTTATTTCACTAGTGTAATGCACACATATTTATCCAAAAACTTGTAAATATAGAAAATTATAGAAAGTCATCATAAAACTACATCATAAAATCCTTAAAAATTACTCCTTTATGTGTCAAAATTTCAAGTTTTGAGGCTTGAGTGTGGCAGATGTTATCATGTCCCTATTGTTTAAAAAATATTTTGAAATTACAGATATTATTTCTCCTCTATACAAAAAATGAAGAACTAATATAGACTTTTAACTGCAAAAATTACTTTAGAATAGAAACACACACACAAACCAACATGAAGAGAGATTTATTTATAAAACAAAGAAGCATATATAGTATTTTTAAGTATTGTAAACCAATGTATGTTACATGGACATAGAGTTTGTTGAAGATGTATATCTGTATATCTATACAGATATCTGTATATCAGATACAGAAGTGTATATCTGTACATAGGCACAGATATACCACAAGATCATGATTTTATACCATCAGGCAGTGAGTTCACAAGAGAACATTTAAGTAGTCAATCAGAGTTTCAGAAATGTTCCTAAGTATGTCACACTTCTTTTGATACTCAGAGACTCATTTCTATATATGCTGATTACTCTAAATTTTTAACTACTAAAGGTGAGTGAAGGATTTGAAGAGCTTTCTAAAGAGTTGAAAACCCCCAAGTAAACTGGAAACAGACTACAGTAACAAAAAATCTTCTCTCACCAACAGACTTTATTTTTGTCAGAGAAACATGGAAAATAGTAGAAGATGGAGACAGTCCCTCTACTATCATTGAAATTTAGCAGCTTTAAAAACCCACCTTCCCTCATTTCTATCTCCCTAAAAAGAGAGAATTTGTAGGGTTATACATACAAGAAAATATTAAAGGTTTATTCTGATGGAAATAATTAGATGACTCCTATAAGATAACTAAGAAGAAACCTAGATGACCTTGGGTTTGGCTATGGCTTTTTGGATAAAACACCAAAGGCAGGATTCTTGAAAGAAAGATAAGTTAGGTGTCCTTAAAATTACAATTTCTCTTCTGAAAAACATTGTCAAGAGAATGAGAAGACAAGCTACGGACTTATCAGCTTGGAACAGCTTGGGAGAAAATATCTGCAAAAGATCCATCTGATAAGGAACAGTTATCTAAAATAAATGAAGAACTCTTAAAACTCAAGAAAAGACACAGCTTGATTAAAAAAAAAAAAAAGACTTTAACAGAGACCTCACCAAAGAAGATACAAAGAGAGCAAATAAGCATGTAAAAAGATGGTCCACCAATGTTATCAAGGAGATCTAAATTAAAAGGAGACATCGCTTCCCACTGTCACCAAAACCACAACACTGACAACAGCAAATGCTGGAAAATACATGGAGCAGCAGGAACTTTCATTCAGTGTTTGTGGGAACGCATAATGTTGCAGACATTTTGGAAGGTCGTTTGGTGTTTTACAAATCTAAAGATACTCTTACCATGTGCATTCTTGCCAAATTGCTTCGTTCATATCCAACTCTTTGTGACTCTATGGACTGTAGCCCTAGAGGCTCCTCTGTGCATGTGTTCCTTCAGGCAAGAACACTGAAGTGGGTAGCTATTACCTTCTTCAGGGGATCTTCCTGACCCAGGGATAGAACCTATATCTTCTGTGTCTCCCACATCACAAGCAGATTCTTTAACACTGAGCCACTAGGGAAGCAGTATGATCCAGCAATCACTCTACTTGGCATTTACTCCAAAGAGTTGAAAACTTATGTCCATATAAAACCCTGCTGATGGATTTCTTTTAGAAGCTTTATTCTAAATTTCCATCACTTGGAAGCAATAAGATGTATATAAATAAACTGTCACACATTCCAATGCAATAGTGTTGTTGTTCAGTCACCCAGTCATTTCCAACTCTTTGAGACCCCATGGACTGCAGCATGCCAGGCTTCCCTGTCTATTACCAACTCTTGGAGCTTGCTCAAACTTATGTCCATCGAGCCGATGATGCCATCCAACTATCTTGTTCTCTGTCATCCCCTTCTTCTCCTGCCTTCAATCTTCCCCAGCATTAGGTTTTCTCTAATGAATCAGCTCTATGCATCAGGTGGCCAAAGTATCAGAGCTTCACCTTCAGCATCAGTCCTTCTGATGACTATTCAGGATTGATTTCCTGTGGGATTGACTGGTTGGATTCCCTTGCTGTCCAAGAGACTCTCAAGAGTCTTCTCCAACACCACAGTTCAAAGCATCAACTTTTTGGTGCTCAGTCTTCTTTATGGTCCAAGCCTCACATCCATACGTGACTACTGGAAAAACCTTAGCTTTGACTAGATGGACCTTTGTCAGCGAAGTAATGTCTCTCCTTTTTAATTTGCTGTCTAGGTTAGTCAGAACTTTTCTTCCAAGGAGCAAGTGTCCGTTAATTTCATGGCTACCATCACCATCTGCAGTGATTTTGGAGCCCAAGGAAAGAAAGTCTGTCACTGTTTCCATTGTTTCCCTATTTTCTATGACGTGATGGGACTGGATGCCACGATCTTCACTTTTTGAACGTTGAGTTTTAAGCCAGCTTTTTCACTCTCCTCTTTCACATTTATCAAGCTATTTGGTTTTTCTTTGCTTTCTGCCAATGCAATAGTATTTAGTACTAAAATGAAATGTGATATCAAACCATCAAAAGACATGGAGGATCTTTAAACGCATCTTACTAAGTGAAAGAAGGCAAGAGGCAACGTATGGCATGATTCCAACTATATGACATTCTGGAAAGGCAAAACTTAGGAGACAGTTAAAAAGGTAGGAATGAAAAACTGGAACATAGAGGATTTTTAGAATACTGAAAACACATGGCACTTTGATGGATACATATCATTACACATTTCTTCAAAGCCTTAGAATGTGGAAAATCAAGAGTGAACTGTAGCATAAACTGTGGACTTTAAGCAATATGATGATGTGTCAAGGTAGGTTCATCAGTTGTAACAAAGGTATCACTCTGTGGGGGATGTCGATAATGGGGGATGTTCTGCATTTTTCAGGAGCAGAGTCTACACAGGAACACGGGAAGTCTGTACCTTCCTCCTAATTTTTCAGGGCACTTCACACTGCTCTTAAAATAGAAAGTCTTTTTATGAAAAAATCAGTAGGTCAGTAGGTAAAGATCCTTACTTATATATTTAAATGAAACTTTACTAACAGGAAAAAACTTTGCTGTTTTGATTAGGGTCAGAGTCTAGATAACTGACATTAGTTTTAAATTCAGGTTTGTTCACTCTACTATTTTAAATATTTTTAGTTAGCTGAAAGAAAATCCAGAGCTAACACAACATAGAAAATCCCCAAACAATACCATGACTTGGAAGTCTGCTGTTACAAAGCCTCAAAGGATTTACTAAATTGAAGTGAAAGTAGAAAGGGACAAAGACACAAAGCTTGTCAAATTCCCAGCTGGGGTAAGGGATCAATGTTTGTACAAATTGCTAAATTGTTCACAGGGGAGAAGCCAATATTTTGAACAAGTCTTCTCTTGCTGAGACAGGGAAAGAGTTGCATTTATTCTCTAGAGATTCTTCTGCCATGGTAAAGAAATAGAATGAAGAATGAATCTTAATTGATCTCTTCATCTGAAGTGTTAATGTTGGTCTCTATATTCGTGAAGCCAGACAGCTTTTTCAAGCAGATTGTGGAGACAGTAGATCCATCTTCACCAAATCACAAACTGCTGCCTTACATCTAGCTAAAGAAAGGAAGGGCTTCCCTCATGGCTCAGATGGTAAAGAATGTGCCTCGCAATGCAGGAGACCCGGGTTCGATCCATGGGTCAGGAAGATCCCCTGGAGAAAGGAGTGGTACCCACTCCAGTATTCTTGCCTGGATAATTCTTTGGACAGAGGAGCCTGGTGGGCCAGTGCCCATATGGTTGCAGAGTTGGACATGACTTAGCAACTGCTACTACTACTACACTGAAGGCAGTACTAACCTGAGAAATTATAAAAAGTTAATCTTAACAAAAACAACAGCAACAAGAGTAATCATCACTGTTATATAATTTTAAAGGAAAATGCCTAAATAAAATAATTATGTCCAAACTACGTTAAAAAAAAAAAAGTCCAATTTTC
Source organism: Oryx dammah (assembly GCF_014754425.2). Taxonomy (NCBI): domain Eukaryota; kingdom Metazoa; phylum Chordata; class Mammalia; order Artiodactyla; family Bovidae; genus Oryx; species Oryx dammah. The sequence continues at coordinate 57,168,706 of NW_024070208.1, forward strand.
CTCGTTGTTGTTATTCAGTCACTAAGTCTTGTACGACTCTTTGTGACCCCATAGACTGCAGCATGCCAGGCTTCCCTGCCCTTCACTATCACCTGGAGTTTGCTCAAATTCATGTTCCTTGAGATGCTTATAGTGAAGGAGGCATCATGCTTCAGTTTACAAAGGGATACTATGACAGTGATCCTTAAACTGATTGGTCTCATAGTACCTTTATAATTTCAAAAATTATTCAGAATACCAAAGGTTGTTGCTTTCTGATGGTAATATTATCAACATTTACCATAAAAAAGGGCTTCCCTGGTGGCTCAGAGATTAAAGCGTCTGCCTGCAATGCAGGAGACGTGGGTTTGATTCCTGGGTTGGGAAGATCCCCTGGAGAAGGAAATGGCAACCTACTCCAGTATTCTTGCCTGGAGAACCCCATGGATGGAGGAGCTTGGTGGGCTACAGTCCACAGGGTTGCAAATAGTCAGACACGACTGAGCAACTTCACTTACCATAAAATAAAATACTTAGAAATTTGTAAATATATTTATCTATTTAGACATTTAAAAATAATCATTATTGAGTCCAGGATGCTGTACTCAGAGGTTGCCAAATGTAGGTGAGAACAAAATAATGAATTTTCTGTCCTCGACCAACATCTACTTCAAGAAAAATGATTATGGACAAGAAGCATATTTGAGCTTTTATTCCTTTTCAGTGGAGACACTTCTATCAGCAGACAGCTAGAGTAAAATTTTTACCAAAGTGCAGAATACTTTATGGAGTGTTTTGCTTCATACTTCGTGTATATAGATCAATACTTCTAGGCAAAGAAATGGAGACCAGTTGGCCAGCCCAGCACAATACAGAACAAAAGAGGAAACTCCATATAAATATATAACTCTATAAGTCTCAGTTCAGTTCAGTTCAGTTGGTCATTCTTATCTGACTCTTTGCAACCCCATGAATTGCAGCACGCCAGGCCTCCCTGTCCATCACCAACTCCTGGAGTTTACTGAAACTCGTGTCCTTCGAGTCGGTGATGCAATCCAGCCATCTCATCCTCTGTTGTCCCCTTCTCCCCCTGCCCTCAATTCCTCCCAGCATCAGGGTCTTTTCCAATGAGTCAACTCTTCACATGAGGTGGCCAAAGTATTGGAGCTTCAGCGTCAGCATCAGTCCTTCCAATGAACACCCAGGACTGGTTTCCTTTAGAAAGGAATGTTTGGATCTACTTGCAGTCCAAGGGACTCTCAAGAGTCTTCTCCAACACCACAGTTCAAAAGCACCTATTCTTTGGTGCTCAGCCTTCTTCACAGTCCAACTCTCACATCCATACAAGACTACTGGAAAAACAATAGACTTGACTAGATGGACCTTTGTTGGCAAAGTAATGTCTCTGCTTTTGAATATGCTATCTAGGCTGGTGATAACTTTCCTTCCAAGGAGTAAGCGTCTTTTAATTTCATGGCTGCAATCACCATCTGCAATGATTTTGGAGCCCAAAAAAATAAAGTCTGATACTGTTTCCCCATCTATTTCCCATGAAGTGATAGGACCAAATGCCATGATCTTCATTTTCTGAATGTTGAGCTTTAAGCCAACTTTTTCACTCTCCTCTTCCACTTTCATGAAGAGGCTTTTTAGTTCTTCTTCACTTTCTACCATATGAGTGGTGTCATCTGCATATCTGAGGTTATTGATATTTCTCCCGGCAATCTTGATTCCAGCTTGTGCTTCTTCCAGCCCAGTGTTTCTCATGATGTACTCTGCATATACGTTAAATAACCAGGGTGACAATATACAGCCTTCACATACACTTTTTCCTATTTAGAAGGAGTCTGTTGTTCCATGTACAGTTCTAACTGCTGCTTCCTGACCTGCATATAGGTTTCTCAAGAGGCAGGTCAGGTGATCTGGTATTCTGATCTCTTTCAGAATTTTCTACAGTTTATTGTGATCCACACAGTCAAAGGCTTTGGCATAGTCAATAATACAGATGCAGATGTTTTTCTGGAACTCTCTTGTTTTTTTGATGATCCAGCAGATGTTGACAATTTGATCTCTGGTTCCTCTGCCTTTTCTAAAACCAGCTTGAACATCAGGAAGTTCACAGTTCATGTATTGCTGAAGCCTGGCTTGGAGAATTTTAAGCATTACTTTACTAGCATGTGAGATGAGTGCAATTGTGTGGTAGTTTGAGTATTCTTTGGCATTTCCTTTCTTTGGAACTGGAATGAATACTGACCTTTTCCAATGTTGTGGCCACTGCTGAGTTTTCCAAATTTGCTGGCATATTGAGTGAAGCACTTTCACAGCATCAACTTCCAGGATTTGAAATAGCTCAACTGGAATTCCATCACCTCCATTAGCTTTGTTCAGTGTGATGCTTTCTAAGGCCCACTTGACTTCCCATTCCAGGATATCTGGCTCTAGGTGAGTGATCTTGCCATTGTGATTATCAGGGTCGTGAAGGTCTTTTTTGTACAGTTCTCCTGTGTTCTTGCCACCTCTTCTTAATATCTTCTGCTTCTGTTAGGTCCATGCCATTTCTGTCCTTTATCGAGCCCATCTTTGCATGAAATATTCCCTTGGTATCTCTAATTTTCTTGAAGATATCTCTAGTCTTTCCCATTCTGTTGTTTTCCTCTATTTCTTTGCATTGATCGCTGAGGAAGTCTTTTTTATCTCTCGTTGCTATTCTTTGGAATTCTGCATTCAGATGCTTATATCTTTCCTTTTCTCCTTTGCTTTTGGCTTCTCTTTTTTTCACAGCTATTTGTAAGGCCTCCTCAGACAGCCATTTTGCTTTTTTGCATTTCTTTCCCATGGGGATGGTCTTGATCCTTGTCTCCTGTACAATGTCATGAACCTCAGTCCATTGTTCATCAGGTACTCTGTCTATCAGATCTAGTCCCTTAAGTCTATTTCTCACTTCCACTATATAATCATAAGGGTTTTGATTTAGGTCACATCTGAATGATCTAGTGGTCTTCCCTACTTTCTTCATTTTAAGTCTGAATTTGGAAATAAGGAGTTCATGAATGAGCCACAGTCAGCTCCCGGGCTTGTTTTTGCTGACTGTATAGAGCTTCTCCATGTTTGGCTGCAAAGAATATAATCAGTCTGATTTTGGTGTTGACCATCTGGTGATGTCCATGTGTAGAGTCTTCTCTTTTGTTGTTGGAAGAGAGTATTTGCTATGACCTATGTGCTCTCTTGGCAAAACTCTATTAGCCTTTGCCCTGCTTCATTCTGTACTTTGCCCTGCTTCATTCTGTACTCCAAGGCCAAATTTGTCTGTTACTCCAGATGCTTCTTGACTTCCTACTTTGGCATTCCAGTCACCTATAATGAAAGGACATGTTTTTGTAAATCTAGTGAATACTAAAAAAAAAAAAAAAAAAAAAAATGCTCATGCTTGCTGGTAAATATCAGGCAGCTCCTCATGTGTCACTTCTTTCCTCATCTGTAGTAACTCTTCCAGACTTGCAGCCTGTAAAGCCAGCACATCAGTCTATTCTTTCTCCCTCTTCCATCATTCATGAGGTTTCAGGCCCTGCGAGCTTAACTTTTCCTTCTTACCACACATAGGCAAACAGCACCGGTCCAAATACTCTTACCCAATCTTCTCCTAAAAACACTAACAACAATAGTAATAATAATAATGAACATAATTTAAGTCAAAAATGTAAAGTAAGGCAAAACAAATCTCAAATATAGAAAATGAGCACATACCAGAATCTACCATAAATCCCATTACTTACATCTTTGGGACGAGCAAAAGATATTTGGTGTAAAATTTTACTTTTCAAGTTGTGTTTGTTTGTTTTTTTTTTTTTTCTGTGTAAATATCCTATCTAAATGCATGTGCTGTTCCATTGTTCAGCCACTCAGTTGTATCCTACTCCTTGAGACTCCGTGGAGTATAGCACGCTTCCAAATTTCTTGGCATATTTAGTGCAGCACTTTCACAGCATCATCTTTTAGATTTGAAATTGCTCAGCTGAAATTCTGCCTCCTCCACTAGCTTTGTTTGTAGAACTGCTTCCTAAGGCCCACTTGACTTCACACTCCAGAGTGCATGGTAAGCTGATTTAAATGTGTTCTAACCATTGCCTTTCAGAAATCTAATGAAATTTTGAAATAAGTAGTGGAATTCAATTTCTCTTTGTATCACAAATAATTTGAGATGTTTATATTTGCCACTGATCTTTATGAGAGAAAAGAGTAAAATTTTCAATGGTGTTGAATCTAAAAATAATATGTAAAGACAGTGTTCCTTATTTGCTGTCAGTTTTATCATTACAGTATAAATGCTCAAAAAAGTAATTCATATTTAAATTGGCTTCAACCTGTGACCAGCATAGTGGCCCAAAATTTCCTTAAACCAATCTACTATCATAGAGGCCAAGTATACATGGTATTGCCACAGGGAAACTGAGCCAGCACACTACAATCACAAACCTCCATATGCTTTGAAGTCTGCATACCTCAACAGAAAATCCTTCCTGCTGCCAGTAAGACTGGATAAAGCCAAATAAATAAATAAATATTTTTTAAAACTCAGGCAATTGTTCAAGAACCAGAATTGTTGCCCAATTTTAGTAACATATGTTACTATCCTGAATATACATCAATATCCAGAAAAAGCAGACTTTGGGAGCTGTACCATTTACACAGGATTAGATAATCAAAAACACTCAGAAGTTTCCTATGTGTACTGACATAAGGTTTTTTGTACAGCAGCAGAAAGTATGATCAGGTAATCAATGAGGGTCTGAGAATTCCAGATGCAGGCGCTCAGGCTTCTTTCTCAGACATAAAAGATGTTTCATTTTTATGAATCCAAAAGATACATGCAAGAAATTGTGCTTTCAAGGGGGCCCAGGCAAAAATTTACAGGGTATCCTTTACCCCTTTTATAACCAAGTGCTTGTATAACCAGATAAACCAGGTATAAATGATAAAACAATACATTCCTAAGCAATGTAGACAAGGTAGCCCTGGCTCTCTCAAAATGATTTCTGAACTTTAAGCTGCATATTTTATCCTGTTTTTGGCCAAGGATCAGCTTCAGAGTTTCAGCCTTCCCTGGGGATAAAGCATAGTGCTAAACTAGTCCAATTATAAGGTAACCCTGTTTTACACAGGAGCTAAGAGAAGTATGGGTGAAATTAATGACACATGAACTTGATACTATTTTATCAAAAGTATGACTTTAAAATACAGAAGCATTAAGTATATTTTTCCTCTTTTCCTTGCCTTTTTAATTTACAATTTCTTTCTAGACTTTAAAGGAGCACTTTTCTAAACCTAAGTAAGAGATGATGCTGTAAGTTTAGAGGACAAGTAAAAATAAATTGTCATGGCAGGTGTTCATTAAGTGGAAACTGCTATTCCACAATGATGTTTCATTAATATTGTCACTATTTTATGATTATAATTGTATAGAGGATGTGGCTATTATCTGTAAGGAGAATATCATTTAGAAGTAGAAAGTAAAGTCAGTGAATATGTATCAATGATTCTTGCAATACATGGTTCAGTTCAGTTCAGTCACTCAGTCGTGTCCCACTCTTTGCGACCCCATGAATTGCAGCACTCCAGGCCTCTCTGTCCATCCCCAACTCCCAGAGTTCACTCAGATTCATGTCCATCGAGTCACTGATGTCATCCAGCCATCTCATCCTCAGTCATCCCCTTCTCCTCCTGCCCCCAATCCCTCCCAGCATCAGAGTCTTTTCCAATGAGTCAACTCTTCGCATGAGGTGGCCAAAGTACTGGAGTTTCAGCTTTAGCATCATTCCTTCCAAAGAAATCCCAGGGCTGATCTCCTTCAGAATGGACTGGTTGGATCTCTTTGCAGTCCAAGGGACTCTCAAGAGTCTTCTCCAACACCACAGTTCAAAAGCAACAATTCTTCGGCGCTCAGCAATACATGGTAAATAGATGCAAATAAAGGATGAAACAGGGCTCAGAGGGAGAATAATCATTCTTAAGATATCAATTGCCTCTTTTAAATAATTGTAAGTTTTCAAAAACATTCTCTTCAACACAGCAAGCATTTAGATTGCACATAAAGGACTGCTGCTAAGTCGCTTCAGTCGTGTCCGACTCTGTGCGACCCCATAGATGGCACCCTTCCAGGCTCCCCCATCCCTGGGATTCTCCAGGCAAGAATACTGGAGTGGGTTGCCATAATAAATGTAAAAAAAAAATAAAATAAAGTAGATAGATATATAGAAATCCCCCCTCAACATCAAACTTACTCCTCTGACCCTTGCCCTGGTTCCCCATGTTGCCAAAACCAATTTCTTGTTGTTGGTGCAAGTTGTAAACAGGTTTTAAGTTCTAGTTAGTTTTTGTTTCAGTTTGTGTCTTGTTTCCCTACTGTGAAAGCTATCACTGTTGACTTCTATCCCTGAAATCTTAGTAACCCACTTACAAAGACTTTCCCATTTTATCTTGGAAACAAATACATTTACATTGCCATGCTCTAAAATGAACTTTCTCCTCTTTTCTGCATTTTCTTTGTTAGCTATTTCTGCCCAAGGGAGTTTTTAACTCTTTCTCTCTTAAAGTTTCTGACCTCACTGCTTAGCCTGTCCCTGTCAGCAAATAGCTTCACTAACAACTTCAGGAAAGAAGTGGAAAGCAGTTATCTGCATATTTTGCCACTTAAAACTTTTTCTCTTTCCCATTATCTTTGGTCAATTATCATCTCTTGGTTTTTAATCTCAGATATTATAGGGAGACTCAATTCAAACACAAAATAATCAAAATATGTATTCTTGATGTAAGTTCTCAGTTCTTTACAAATTTGTTTATAGGTAATTGAATTAAGCAATATGAGGCTTAATATAATGTTGTTTTAGTACTGAATGGAATACATGACCATTTAAAATAATATTTCATTATTTATATTACTCTCTGAATTTTGGTTTCATTTTTAATTGAGATTCATTCATTTTGATTATAAAAATAAAACATTGAAAGCTTTTGGTCACAATATGAAGATACAGAAAATACATAAATATAGTTATGTATTGCTACACTTTCCTTGAAAATATGATTTTAAAAAGGTATATAGATCTTTCTTTAATCAGTCTATATAAATAATCTTATTATTTATCAATTTACAATAAACATATTATTAATAATATAGTAGGCTTCCCTGCTGGTTCAGAGGATAAAGCATCTGCCTGCAAAGCAGGAGACCTGGGTTCGATCCCTGGGTTGGGAAGATCCCCTGGAGAAGGAAATGGCAACCAACTCTAGCATTCTTGCCTGGAAAATCCCATGGACAGAGGAGCCTGGCGGGCTACAGTCCACAGGGTCGCAAAGAGTCGGACACAACTGAGTGACTTCACACACACACACAATAATATAGTTTTAGAAATACAGAAATAGTTGTGTTTGTGGGGGGATAATTGAATATTTCTAGGAAATATAATGGACTTCCTTTGTGGCTCTGACAGTAAAAAATCTGCCTGCAGAGTAAGAGATTTGGGTTTGATCCCTGAGTCCAGAAGACCCCCCAGAGAAGGAAAATGCAAGCCACTCCAGTATTTTTGCCTGGAGAATTCCATGGACAGAGGAGCCTGGTAAGCTACAGCCCATGGGTTGCAAAGAGCTGGACCTGACGAGTGACTAATGCACTCTCTCACACACACACATACACACACACAGGAAATATAAAAGCTTTAAAAACCAAGCTTTCAAAACCAACAATACAGAAGCTTATTTTGTTATACTATTAATTTTAAGCATGGGAATAAAATATGTCATAGCACAATCAGAAAGTGACATTGTATGCATAAATTCATGTGCTATGGTTCAGCTATGAACTATGATTAAGCTTGAGTGTTTCAGAAAACCAATTTCTAATTACGTATATTTATATTTTATTACTATGAACTTCTGCACTAGCGAGAATATGACTTTGAACTCTTGAGACACTGTATAATATGCCAGGAAACATATATATATATATATATATTTCATATATAAATAAGTATGTGTATATGCATACTCAGTCCTTTCCTGATTATAAAAACACATTTATAACCAAATTAGGGGGAAAAGAGCAGAAAAATATACAAAATAGTATAAAATCATCCACAAATCTACCTTAATTTAAAGTTTGTGTGAAGTTTTGTATGGTGAATAGGTGGCACATAAGCATGAAACTGCTGTTATTTTCTGTATCACTATTCTTTCTTACATATTTAAGATTTTTCAATGACATGATTTGAAAGGCTTTCCATATGACATCCTATAGAGTTCTATGATGTGTTTTGTTCATCGGTATATTCCCATGGTTTTAAATTGCCCATCACACAGAAATTGATTCAAAGCTAGCAGTTATTAAGACATAATAATAACACTAAAGAAATTTCAGATGTTTGACATCTATACATTTTATTTATTTATTTATTAGACATCTATGCATTTTAAATTCTCAATGATATGTCTTTGTTATGTGTGGGAAAGAAAGTGAAGTCGCTCAGTCGTATCCGACTCTTTGCAACCCCATGGACTGTAGCCTATCAGGCTCCTCCGTCCATGGGATTCACCAGGCAAGAGTGCTGGAGTGGATTGCCATTTCTTTCTCCCAGGAATCAAACCAGGGTCTCCTGCATTGCAGGCAGACTCTTTTACCATCTGAGCCACCAGGGAAGCCCATTATTTATGGGAAGTGTACACAATTCCAAAGGTAAATTAAAAGTAAACAAACAACAATAAAATAAAAAAAAACTGAGTTATATACCTTATTTTTTATTCATTATTTATCTCACGGGTACTGAAACCACATTTACAATGTCAGTAAATTATATATTGTCAAATTTGAGTCCATCAATTTTGTTCCATATATTATAACATGTTAATGTATGTATATGTACTTTTTCTAGTATGATAATTTAGAAAATTAAGTTATTGATTAGAAGTCCTAATGCTAATTTTTAAAGATATGCATTTTCCTCTTAGTACATCGGTAGCTGTATCCCTCATAGTTTGATGTCCTGTAGAGTTTTGTGTTTCATCCCATTAAAAATACTTTCTAATTTTCATTGTAACTCCTTTGGCAAGTTATTTAACATTTTTATTTTTTAAATTTATTTATTTTAATTGGAAGCTAATTATAATATTGTCAATATATTTAAAATTTCTCAGTAATAACTGTGTAGTAGTAACTGTGAACACTATTTTGGAGGTAAAATTGATATATATTATGATGGGTTAGCTAAGAATATTTAGGTAGAGCATTATACCATGAAGTGATGAGACCTGATGCCATGATCTTAGCTTTTTGAATGTTGAGCTTTAAGCCATCTTTTTCACTCTCCTCTTTCACTTTCATCAAGAGGCTCTTTAGTTCCTCTTCACTTCCGCCCATAAGGGTGGTGTCTTATCATATCTGAGGTTATTGATATCTCTCCCAGCAATCTTCATTCCAGCTGGCACTTCATTCAGCCCATATTTTGCATGATGTACTCTGCATATAAGTTAAATAAGCAGGGTGGCAATATACAACCTGATGTACTCCTCTCCCAATTTTGAACCAGTTCATTGTTCCATGTCCAGTTCTGACTGTTGATTCTTGACCTGCATGCAGATTTCTCAGGAGGCAGGTAAGGTGGTCTGGTATTCCTATCTCTTTAAGAAGTTTCCACACTTTGTTGTGATCCACACAGTCAAAGGCTTTAGCATAGTCATTGAAGCAGAAGTAGATATTTTTTTTTTCCTGGAATTCTCTTGCTTTTTCTATAATCCAACAGATGTTGGCAATTTGATCTCTGGCTCCTCTACCTTTTCTAAATCTGGCTTGAACATTTGGAAGTTCTTGGTTCACATACTATTGAAGCCTAGCTTGGAGAATTTTGAGCATTACTTTGCTAGCATGTGAGATGAGTGCAATTGTGCTAGTTTGAACATTCTTTTTGGCATTGCCTGTCGTTGGGATTGGAGTAAAAACTGATATTTTCCAGTCCTGTGGTCACTGCTGAGTTTTCCAAATTTGCTGGCATATTGAGTGCAGCACTTTCACAACATCACCTTTTAGGATTTGAAACACTAAGCTAGAATTCCATCACTGCCACTAACTTTATTTGTAGCAATGCTTCCTAAAGTCCCCTTGACTTAGTACTCCCAGATGACTGGCTCTAGGTGAGTCGTCACACCATCATGGTTGTCTGGGTTATGAAGATCTTTTTTTTTTTTTTTTTTTAATAGTTCTTCTGTGTATACTTGTCACCTCTTCTTAATATCTTCTGCTTCTTTTGCTGCTAAGTCACTTCAGTCGTGTCCAACTCTGTGTGATCCCATAGACGACAGCCGACCAGACTCCACCATCCCTGGGATTCTCCAGGCAAGAACACTGGAGTGGGTTGCCATTTCCTTCTCCAACGCATGAAAGTGAAAAGTGAAAGTGAAGTCTCTCAGTCGTGTCCGACTCTTCATGACCCCATGGACTGCAGCCTACCAGGCTCCTCCATCCATAGGATTTTCTAGACAAGAATATTGGAGTGGGGTGCCATTGCCTCAGGTCCATACTCTTTCTGTACTTTATTGGGCCCATCTTTGTATGAAATGTTCCCTTGTTATCTCTGATTTTCTTGCAGAGATCTCTAGCCTTTCACATTCTATTTTTTTCCTCTATTTCTTTGCATTGATTACTTAGGAAGGTTTTCTTATCTCTCCTTGCTATTCTTTGGAACTCTGAATTCAGATGGGTATATCTTTTCTCCTTTGCCTTTCTCCTCTCTTCTTTTCTCAGCTATTTGTAAGGTCTCCTCAATCATTTTGGCTTTTTGCATTTCTTTTTCTTGGGGATGGTTTTGATCACCACCCCCTGTATAATATTATGAACCTCTGTCCATAGCTTTTCAGGCACCCTGTCTGTCAGATCTAATCTCTTGAATCCATTTGTCACTTTCACTGTATAATTGTAAGGGATTTGATTTAGCTCACACATGAATGGCCTAGTGGTTTTACCTACTTTCTTAACTTTAAGTCTGAATTTTGCAACAAGGGGTTCATGGGCTGATCCATAGTCAGCTCCTGGTCTTGTTTTTGCTGACTGTATAAGCTTCTCCATCTGAACTGTAAAGAATATAATCAATCTGATTATATCCTGCACACTTCTTTTGCTGCCTTAAAGGGTGTTTTTTAACCTACCTTTAGTCCATCCAAAATTTCTCTACTAAAATGCATGTAGATATTAGTTATTTTCTTGTAAAAGATTCCTCTTGTTTAGACAGCTTCAGTATTTAGTTTTAATTTTCCTTCTTTTGGAAAGATTATATTTTTGTCATCTATTTTTTCCCTCTAAATCTAAAAATAATGTTATTTTAGTTTTAGGTAACTTTTTATTTGATCCTGCAGTAACAATGATCTCATCAAAATGTCTGCCCTTGTCACTTATATGAATCATTTTCTTCTTTCTTTTTTTATTTTTATGAACCTAATGATTTCATATCTTTAGATACATCATGTGATATATCTTCAATTTAGTTGATTTTGTATTGTATTAAAAGAGTTTAAAATTTATCATTGTGTAGATTGTGTGTGTGTGTGTGTGTGTGTGTGTGTGTCTTGTTACATAGGCTTAATGTGAATAAAAGCACAGATAAAACTACGTTGAGAATGGTAACTGAAGGACTAATTTTGTTTTGTCCTATTTAATAGAACCTAGGTTTATACAGCAAATGGAGGTCATATGCCTTATATGTCCATTTATTTAACACATACTTTAAATTGACACTGCCTGCCAACCTACAAATTACAACAGTGAATAAGACAAAATGGAAAATAACATTTATTAAAATATTCTGTAATTATGAACATTTAGTAATTTTAATCTAATTTTTAGAGAATGAATATGTGTGTTAGTGATAGTAAACAGGCAAACCTGACAAGTGTTTTGGCAAATGGTATCTCCTTCAAAGTGTCTAAGTCTCCTATAGAAAATCATTTGCCTGGATTGCATTTCTGTAAATAATGAAACAACTTCATATATAATTTAAAGTAAATCTCCAACATGAAACACTTTGAGTGAATCTCTATAAAACATATAGAAATAGAAATGCATCACTAAACTACTGCAAATGTGACAAAATGTATTTTAATACATTATTTTACAAAGTAAATTTTCACTTATCATCCTATTTTTGCTTTTTATTTTTATTTTTTCCTACTGAGGCTTAGTGTAGGGAGAACAAGAATCACTTAATGAGTCAAATTATTGTTCAGCTTCTATCTTCTTTCATCTGTGCCTCTGCCTCTGAAATAAGAATTAGCATTGGTTCAGCTGAAAAAAAAAAAAAAAAAAGAAAAGTAAAAGTGGATTCTCCAATTAGCCTCTTAAATGTAATTTTTCAGAATAACACATAAACATTATCATATCTGTAATTTTCCTTTGATTTTGCATTGTCTAAGGACAATAGTTTTTCAAATTTTGTAGTTTCATCAATATCTTATGTTTACCTTGTATTGCAGTAAGTTCTTGGTAGGGGATGCACTATTTAGTTGGTAGGCATCGATAGTGATATATTTTTCTGAACAATAATTATAGCAATTTACCTTATAGCTTAGCTTTGAAAAACAAATTGGGAGAACTTTCAAAGGGAAAAAAGTTAAAGTTGATTTAAATAACCTGACACACTAAACTCTCTGTTGTTCATTTTTCTTCCCAAATATTTGTTTATGACTCAGCTGTTCAAAATTATCTGCTTAATTAAATCAATGTTCACATAGTACTGTATATATCCAAAGTGCATATGGAAAGAAGAAATGGAAGCAATATGTTTCAAGTGAAATATTTTAAATAAAGCCCCATGCTAAATTTGACATATTAAGTATTTAAATGTGCCTTTCTTGCATGTGTGGATGTCTGCTAAGTTGCTTCAGTCCTGTCTGACTCTTTGCAACCCTATGAACTGTAGCCTGCTCCTATGTCCATGGGATTCTACAGGCAAGAATACTGGAGTAGGTTGTCCATGCCCTCCTCCATGGGATCTTCCCAACCCAGGAATCAAACCCATATCTCACATGCTCCTGAATTGCAGGCAGGTGTCTACCTACTGAACCACCTGGGAAGCCCCTCCTGCATTGGTAGGTGGGTTCTTCACCGCTAGTGATACCTGGGAAGTCCATATGCCTTTCTTACTTTGCTTTAATTTTTTAAAAAGCCTTATAACCCTTAGATTATCATTTGATGGTGTATTATTATTTTGTAATTAATTTGCAATTATTTATTCTACTTGAGATATTTACTACAACAGGAAGAACACATTCCTTTCCCCCCCTTTTTTTCCTTGAATCAAAGTTAAGTGATATGGATCCTAATTTTAAAATATATGTGATTAGAGAAGTTGAACATGAAGCTATTATGACACTATTTAATTCTATCTGGGAAATTCAATTATCTAATTTTCAGGCGTGCCAAGTAACTCTTTCCTAAATTAGATGATCATGTTTCTTCATCTGTAATTAAAATAACAAATACAAAGGTGACTTCAACATAAGTCCACATCAAGAAGATAGAGTACAATATTCACCAAAACGTAAAAAGGAGAACTAAATACCTACAAACTGAAATGATAAATCTATGGCTTTCAAAATTACTTAATTTAAATATTTTATTAAATATGAAATTTTATTATGGTGTTAATTGCTGCTCTGTGAATATCTGACTTCTTTCTCAGAGTTTTAAAGTTCCAAATGTCAGAAATAAATTTAACTATTTGAAAATGGTGATTTTTAGCTCCTAGGACTTTTGAATATTTGGTATACACTAAAGCAAATCAAACTTATTCTGCTGAGATTGTGTCTTTTGTATTATTTGATGATCTTACACATATTCAAAGTATTTGTATGCATTTGATTTTTAATGAAATGAAATTTAATAGGGAAATTAAAGAAGAGATGAATGGGATAAACACTTTAAATGCATGATGTCAGAAAGTAAAAAGAGTTTATTTTAGAATAAATTTGCAAGTGTCATGTAATGAAACATTATAGATTAATAAAATAAATGCATTTTATGATAGCTTGTGCCTAAGATTCCACATTTCTTTACAAAAAGGAAAGAAAATATGAATTGAGGGATATGTAGGTAAAATCAAGTTATTTTTCATTGAAAAATGAATATTGAAAACTTCTATTTGGTTTTATTAGTAGGTAGCATTTGATTATGTAGACTTTGAAATCAGAAAAGTTAGATATTTAAATACTGCCTCTGACATTCTTCAACCCCTTGACATGGACAATTGCCTTATGTCTCTAATTCTTTATATTTTCACCCATAAAATGGGCCAGTAAAATAAACTTCAAAGATTCTTTTTATAGGCTCCAGACTCCATTATCCAAGTGTACACTAGATATTTTCATTTGGTTGTTCTGTTACCAGAGCTAAACAGGCATGCCATCTTTCTTTGTATCCTCTATTAACCTTTTACAGAAGATAAAAAGTTAATATATATGTGAAAATTTGAAAATAATAGCATAGTTTAGACACGTGTAAAAGTAATTACAGTTTTCTGTAACATTAGAGTTGATTGGCTTAATAAATTTTAGGATTGATATTTGATAGTGTACTGCTTATTTTGCTGCTTTTAGTCGCTCAGTCATGTCCTACCCTTTTGTTACCCCATGGACTGTAGCCCATCAGCCTCCTCTATCCCTCGAATTTCCCAGTCAAGAATACTGGAGTGGGTTGCCATTTCCTTCTCCAATTAGGATTAGATGAAGCCATTACAATAATAGTCTCATAAAGGGATTAGTGCTCACAAAGGAGGAACATCAGAGGGCTCCCTTTCTCTCTCCTGTGTCTCTCTCTCTCTCTCCCAACCATGCACACAAGAAAGAACAATGTGAGGACACAGCAAGAGGACAGCCATCAGCACACTAGAAAGACAGCCTTCATAGCAATCAAACCAGCTGGCACTATAGTCTTCAGTTTCCTAACTTCCAAACCTGTGAGAATATAGTTTGTCACTTAGTCAATGGTATTTTGTTATCTCAGCTCAGGATGACTAAGACAATCAATTCGACACTGGTGTCTCCAAATCCAGTGTGCCAATCTGAACACACAGTTTTTACCTAACATCTTCTTTTGCATTTTTAGCTTAGTAGATGGTATCACTATCCACCTCACTAGTCAGATCAGAAAATGGAAATTATTACTGACTATTCCTTTACCTTATTAACATTCCATCATGCTCTACCTTCTAATTACCTGTTGATCACAGAGACTCCAGTGTTCTTGCCTGGAAAATCCCATGGATGGAGGAGCCTGGTAGGCTACAGTCCATGGGGTCGCAAAGAGTCGGACATGACTGAGTGACTTCACTTCACTTCATAGATACTGAATTCCAATGACACAAGTAATAATTATTTATTTAAGGCTGACCTATAGTTTTAGTATGTAGAACACCTCTCCCATGTCAGTTCATTTCCCCATGTGGTTTCTAATTTTTAATGCATAGAAATACACTTTTAGCTAAAGCTCTTACAAGGAAGCCCTTCAGACACTTGATTATGAAAATTTTGTTTTGTTTTGTTTTAACTTTTCATTGAAGTATAAATAAAAGTTATGACAAGTTCTTAAGGATTATTTACCTTTGGCCTCAGTTAGAAACACAGTTTAACAAAAGATATGGTATTCTGTCAAGAGAGTATGTTTGTATGTATGTGTATGACTGTGGTTAGATAGCATGATTTTTTTTCTTTTTAAAAATCTTGTGCTCATTTGGAGATAAACATTTCCACTCTTATGCTTAGTTCCACCTCCCAGTGATTAAAGACAATATAGGGTCATCATCTATTCCTGTTTGACTAATAACTCCAGACCCTAAATCTTACATTCAATTCCTAGACACTGATGGGTCATCTAGCCATAGCTTGTCTCACCACACTAGCTTTAATTTTTGAAATGTTTCTTATTTCACTAAACAGACAGTAAGAATTTTATGGTTTTTTTTTTCTTGGCTAAAGTATGGCAGTTATTTTCTATATATTCTCTATTTAGAACTCCCACTTATTTGATCAAATAATATTTATGAAATAAAGTCAATCAATTCACATTTGCATGTAACAATTTCCCTACTGTAAGCATCCTTCTGCAAAAATAGCAGGGTTAAAAACAAATACAACAGCTAGGCATTGTGATACATTACTCATTAATGAAGAGATTTGACCAATTTTAAAAATTTATTTCATTCTGATAAGAAAACAACATTGTATCTGCCTTCTTAACAAATTTTATGGGAACAAAATTATTGTTGACTATAGGCACATCTCACAGCTCTCTAGAATTAGTCTTGTTGAACTGAAACTCCATGTCCATTGATTTGTAACTCTCTATTTCTTACCCCCTACCCCAGCCCTTATAACCACCACCCTACTCTGAATCTATCAGTTTGATCATTTTAGATGTATCATATATGTGGAATCATGCAGTTTTTCAGTGACTGCTTTACTTCACTTACCTTAACGTCCTACAGGTTCATCCATGTTGTCAAACATGATAGGATTATTTGTAGTATATAACTATTCCAACACCTCAGTTCACTTTATTCATAAGTATTTTATATTTTTGGTGATATTATAAATGAGACTGTTTCCTTAATTTCCTCTACAGGCAGTTTGTTGTCAGCGTATGGAAACACACGTATGCTGATTTTGTATCTTTCAACTTTACTGGATTTGTTTATTAGTTCTAACAATTTTTAGGTTTTTCTATATGTAATAGCTTGACCATTTTGTTTAATATTAGTATCTTAGTTTCTTTACTGTTAAAATGACAATAATTAAGGTTATTGGTAATCTCAAGGAATTTTTATGAGAATTAAATGAGATAATACCTATTGTATGCTTCATTCAGTGCCTGATTTTTAGTAAGTAGTCAAAAATGTTGGCAAATGTAGCTTTTCTGAGTGTCAACTATTGTTAATAGATAAATCAGGCTCATGCCTGTATTCTTAAATTCATACTCCATCAATTCTTTCCCAGTGAAAACAGATAGAAGGATATTTTGCAGAGGGTTGTTACTATTATACATACATTTCACTAAGATCTCTTTGGCTTTAATATTGGGAATGATGAAGTGGGGTCTAAAGGTTGAGTGATGTGGAGATATCAGTAAGAAGGCAATAGTAGCAGTCTTAATGGGAAAAGATGAAATGTTGAAATATGAGAATACATCAAATTTTAAGAAAAATGAGTATATTTAATAAACATTTATGTGTTTCAATCTGTGATTGGTAAATGATCAGATATAGAAAAACGAAGAAGTAGGAAGCATCAACAATGACATCTCTATAACAATAGATGACCAATAACACCTTGACTGAAGAATGCTATTATAAGGCTTCCCTGGTGGCTCAGTGGTAAAGAATCTGTCTGGTAATGATCCCTGTTCCAAGAAGACCCCACATGCCTGGGAGCAACTAAGCCGGTGTGCCACAACTATTGAGCCTGTGCTCTAAAGCCTGGGAATCACAACTACTGAACCCATGTGCCACAACTACTGAAGCCAGGTATCCTAGAGCACATTCTCCTCAACAAGAGAAGCCATCATGAGAAGCCCACGCCACCCCTGCTTGTCACAACTTGAGAAAAGCCCAAAAGCAATGGAGACCCAGCACAGCCAAAAATGAATAATTTTAAAAAATAAATAAGAGGTTGGAGGAAAAGATTAACAAAAAAACTGCTAGTATAAATCATTTATAGATGAATATTATTTTTTTTCAAGCCAATGTTGAGCTGTATTAAAATGCTGATATAATAATATTACCTACTTATTTGGAAATACTGAAGTAGAATTACAGAAATGATATATATTGAAATTCATATTCAGGTGCATCATAAATATAAAAAGATTGATTGTAGGTGTATGTGGATATTTCCAAGGGAAAGGATATACAGTGAGAAGCACTGAGAGCCAAACTTTGAGAAAATACCTTATTTAGTGACTGATAGAAAGACAGTCTTTATGCAAGGGTACTAACATATAATGGGAAGAGAGAAAGAAAAAATAATATAATTAGAGTTAACTTTCACTAATTAGTCAATGATAAGCATTTTATGGGCTTTATTTCAAGAATGTGGTTTAATCTCATTAATCTGTAACACAGTTTTAAGCAGTAGTTCCTATTGTGTAATGAATCTTCTATTTGATAACAATGGCATTGTGGTTTAAAGAGATTAAGAAAATACCTCAGGGCATTGTGTTCATAAATGCCAGACACAGAATTCACATGTAATAATTCTGAATAATCAAAAAATAATGACATAAATAGAGTTAAATAGTATATTTAAGTTATATATCACAGTTTAACTCTTATTTTTAAAGTAAATCACAGCCTATCCAATCAAAATAAGAGCATTTATATCACTTTATTATAGCATTGTTTATAACCAAATACTTATAGGAATCAATTGAGATATAAGTAGACCAGTAAAATGAATCAAATTCAACAAGACAAGTTATAGCTTAGAGTTTAACAGTCTCTTAATTGTTGACATAATTAAGTGAGCAGAACTATTAAAGTCACTGTGTTGTAAGTTGTGATATAAGAGATAAAAATAAAATACTCTTTTCCTAATTAAATGACTATAAAGTGCCAATTCATTCTTTATTGTAGCAATTTCAAACAAAGAAGCAGTAGCATTCTTTCTAAGCAAGTATGCCCCATTCTTTTTCCACTTTGGTTTTATCACGTCAGACTTGAGTAATGATAAGAACTAAAGAATTAAAGAATGCTATGGTAAAATTGATTTATAAAATTTAGTTGCAAAAGGAGAAATTTCTAAGGGAATCTTGATGAAGACATAGTCTTGATAGTATTATACTTAATTATCTTTAGGAAAAAAGCATGGGAAATTGTTGTGGAAAAAAAGTATAGCAGATTCTAAACAGCCTGACATATAATCTAGATGGATGACTATCATATTCTTATTTATATTACTCCAACCACTTTTTGTTTTCCTAAATCTTATTTATCATCATGGCTTCTGAGCAGACAGTGAGAATAAATCTGCACTTCTTCCTCTATAAGAATTAATATACGTGGTAGTAAACAGATAATTTAGCAATAAAGAATGTCTTACATTAAAAAAAAAATAAACATGGCACTTTGGAGAATGAACAGTACAAAACTACTTGCTTACATTTAGTAAAAATCATATCTAGGGGAGAAAAAGATGGCGGGGGAGTAGGTGTGGAGTACATCTCTCCCCTTGGTTACATCAGGAACACACCTTCAGACACAGAAGTAAGTGCATGCAGAACACCAGCTGAAAGCAGGACAGGAGTACATGACCAGTGGAAAAGAACATACAGACCCATGCAAAACCTGGTAAGACAAAGGAACTAGGGGCGAAAACAGGAGTGTTAGTAGGACTGGACCTGCCCTCGGCCGGTGGGGGAACTGAAACAGGGGTCTCATCCCCATATCAGGGCAATTGTCTGAGTCAGAGGAGAAATAGTTAAGGCTGAGAGTGAAACAGCTGATCTGTGGCAGCCTAAATGGAAGGAGAATCAGATAGTCCTTGCCACAGTCATACATACCTCGGACAGGGATGAAGGTCTCCTGGAAGGTGCAGTGGCTGGGAGCTGGAGTTCAGGGATTGTGGAGCAATACCAGGGCAAGGGTTGTTGTCGACTGTGGAGAAATGGATTGAGGGGATGTGAGGGAGAAGATTGTGGTGGGAAATGCCTGTGGAGGAAAGCCAGGCAGCCATGGAAGCAAGGTGATACTGCTGAGTCATGCATAGGGTGTGGATCCATCACCATAGCCTCTCTCTCTTCCCAAATGCCAGCTTGGACAGCTGAACAATAGAGAAGCTGGCCCATTAAACCCTGACACACTGAATTACAGAGCAGGACCCCACCCAGGATCCCCTTTAAGTGCCTAATGCCCCGATCTACAAAGCAGGACTCCAGCCAGGGGGGCCACTCTACGTGCCTGACATGCTGTACAACAGAGAAGACCTCAGGCAAGGGAGCCCTTTAATTGCCTGAATGGGGGAAGCTACAGAGAAATACTGGCCAAAGAGGCCTTGTGATTGCCAGCTACAAGAGGCTTGAAAAAAGACTCTGATAGGGCCATAACTCCTGTGGCAGAGGCAGTCTGTGTCCCTGCACACTTGGAGCCACTGAGGTCCCTGCAAGCAAAGCAGCTATGCCACCTTCACGCTCAACTCTCACTGGGGCAGAGTTGCCACAGGCAAAAAAGTCTTGCATCCAAGCATTTAGAGTTGCTTTGGTAGTGTCCAACTCTTTGAGACTCTGTAGACTATGGCCTGCCAGGCTTCTCTGTCAGGAACAGGGGTTCTCCAGGCAAGAATACTGGGGCATATTGGCCAATATTGATTGCCATAACCTTCTAAAGCACTATATTTTCTGCTGTCCTAGCCGCCAACTTTCCTGAGTTTCTGGTGTTGCCAGAACCCCTGCGACCGAAACAGCTGCACCACTTCCACACCTGGCCCTCAGAGGGTCAAACCTAAGGCCTCCAAGGCAGCCTCAGGAGCAAACCCTAGTGGACGACCCACATGCAGAGGTGGAAATAAATCCACAATGGAAACCCAGGGGCAATGTGGCTAAGGAAGAAGACTCAAAACCTTCCTGTCAGCTGTAGAAGCTGCAGATTAAACCCACATGATCAACTAAGGAGACTCTGTGTCTATGGAAAATATAAAAGGTCATTGAGAGCTCCCACCAAAGAAAACACTAATTCTGATGGCTGTAGACATTGGAGGCAAGAACACACACAGGAGTGGAACCAGATTAGAATCTGAGTTGCCCCACAGCACAGTGTTGGAGGGCATTCTAAGGAGGTGAAGTGGACTGTGACTCCTAGTGAGGGAAAGGACTCTGACAGCAATGACTCAAGAAAAATAGTTATTATTATTCCTATGTTTTGACTTGTAATGTAGATTCTTTTAGATTATTTTTTTTCTTTCCCCCACTTCTATTGCAGTTGTCGATTTTATTGACACTATGAAATCTAATTAAGCTTATGAGCTTTTATTTTTTTCTCAGTCACATTTTTCATTGTTTTTAATAAACCTCTGCCTTTAAGTTAGGCTTTTGCAGTTCTGTGGAGTGTTCTTTTTTTATTTTTTGTTTTCTCATTTTTTAATTTTAATTTTTAAATCTATTATTTGTTCTACATTATTCCTTTGTTTGCTTTTCCTACTGTTCTTTTCCCCTTGCAGTTAATCTTTAATGTATATAAATCTTCTTTATCTCCCTTTCTTTAATACAAGGCCACCATCACCCAGATACCAAAACCAGACAAAGAGAACACAAAAAAAGAAAACTACCAGCCAATATCACTGATGAACATAGAAGCAAAAATCCTAAACAAAAATTTTAGCAAAGAGAATTCAGCAACACATCAAAAAGCTCATATACCATGATCAAGTTGCTGTTTATTCCAGGAATGCAAGGATTCTTCAATATATGCAAATCAATCAATGTGATAAACCATATTAATAAACTGAAAGATTAAAAACCATATAATCATCTCAATAGATGCAGAAAAAGTCTTTGACAAAATTCATCACCCATTTATGATTAAAACTCTTCAAAAAATAGTAAAGGCCATATATGATAAGCCTACAGCAAAAATTACTCTAAATGATGAAAAACTGAAAGCATATCCCCTAAGATCAGGAATAAGACAAGGGCAGCCGCTTTCACCTCTATTAGTCAACATAGTTCTGGAAGTCTTAACTTCAGCTATCAGAAATAAAAAATAAATAAAAAGAATCCAGATCAGAAAAGAAGAATAAAGCTTTCACTGTTTGCAGATCACGTGATACTGTACACAGAAAACCCTAAAGATAATATTAGAAAATGACTAGAGCTAATCAGCAAAATTAGCAAAGTTGAATTTAGCAAAGTTGCAGAATACAAAAATCCTTGCATTTCTATATACTAATAATGAAAAATCAGAAAGAGAAATTAAGGAATCAATCCCATTGCAACAAAAAGTAATAAATATCTAAAAATAAACTTACCTAAGGAGACAAAAGAACTGTACACAGAAAATTATAAGACACTAGTGAAAGAAATCAAAAATGACACAAACAGATGGAGAGATATTCCATGTTCTTGGGTAGAAAGAGTCAATATTGTGAAAATGACTACACTACCAAACACAATCTACAGATTCAATGCGATCCCTATCAACTTACCAATGGTATTTTTCACAGAACTAGAATGAAAAATTTCACAATTCATATGCAAACACAAAAGACTCCAAATAGTCAAAGCAGTCTTGAGAAAGAAAAATGGAGCTGGAGGAATCAACCTTCCTGACTTCAGATTATACTACAAAGCTACAGTCATCAAGACAGTATGGTATTGGTAAAAAACAGAAATATAGACCAATGGAACAAGATAGAAAGCTCAGAAATAAATCCATGCACCTAAGGGTACCTTATTTTTGACAAAGGAGTCAAGAAAATACAATGGGGCAAAGACAGCCTCTTCAATAAATGGTGATGAGATAAATGGACAGCTTCATGTAAAAAAAAATGAAATTAAAACACTTCCTAACATCATACACAAAGATAAACTCAAAACGGGTTAAAGACCTACATGTAAGACCAGAAAAGGTAAAACTCTTAGAGGAAAACATAGGCAGAACACTCGATGACATAAATCAAAGCAAGATCCTCTAATACCCACCTCCTAGAATAACAGAAATAAAAGCAAAAGTAAATAGTGGGACCTGATTAAACTTAAAAAGTTTTGCACAGCAAAGGAAACCATAAGCAAGGTGAAAAGACAACCCTCAGAATGGGAAAAAAGAATAACAAGTGAAACAACTGACAAAGGATAATTTCCAAAATATACAGGCAGCTCATACAACTCAATGCCAGAAAAACAAACAACCCAATCAAAAAGTGGGAAAAAGACCTAAACAGACATTTCTCCAAAGAAGACCTACAGATGGCTAACAAACATGAAAAGATGTTCAACATTGCTCATTATTAGAGAAATGCAAATCAAAATGATAGCTTATGGTAAAGGATGTCAGATTCATGATTTCCATAGAAGATTTAGCTTCAGGACCAGGGACCAGGCTTGATTCCTCAAGAGCTTTTGTGCAGCAGAGTTTTAATAAAGTGAAAAAACAATAAAGAAAGCTTCCGACATAGATATCAGGAGGGGGATGGAAACTGCCCTCTTCACTAGTCTTTAGCAAATGAATTATGCACTTTTAAAATTAGTTATTACACTAAATCAAAAGAATGTCTCAAGGTTGTAAAAGTTTTACCAGACCCACTCCCACAATTTACATTTACATTTAGGCTGCTGCTGCTGCTGCTAAGTCACTTCAGTCGTGTCCGACTCTGTGCGACCACATAGACAAAAGCACACCAGGCTCCTCCATCCCTGGGATTCTCCAGGCAAGAACACTGGAGTGGGTTGTCATTTCCTTCTCCAATGCATGAAAGTGAAAAGTGAAAGTGAAGTCGCTCAGTCGTGTCCGACTCTTAGCGACCCCATGGACTGCAGTGCACCAGGCTCCTCTGTCTATGAGATTTTCCAGGCAAGAGTACTGGAGTGGGTTACCATTGGCTTCTCTGAACACGATGAGAACTTAACAATAAAAAGATCCTACCGAACCCACTCCCATAATATACATTCTAATATATCAGGATTAGTTAGAAGGTTTTTGAGAAGGAGAAACTGTTCTCAACCAGGATACATTGTTGTTTTATAATCCCCCGTACAGAGTTTAAACTGAGCTGTTTGTTGTGTAATCATAAATTCTGGGCTTAAAGAAAAAGATTTTTTATATGACTAAGACTAAGGAATGTAGAGAAGAAAAAAAAAAAAAGTATGTCTGTTCTTTACTCCTCCTTGAGAATTCCAGACCCCTATCTCCTCCTCGAGAACCCCAGACTCCTGTCCCCTCAGGGACCCCTGGAATTCTTATCAACCTGCCTAGGAATTGACTCTCTCAAAACCACAATGACATATCACCCCACAATGGTCAGAATGACCATCATCAAAAAGTCTACAAACAATAAATCCTGGAGAGCATGTGGAGAAAGGGGAACGCTCTTGCACTGCTGGTGGGAATGGAAATTGATACAGCCACTATGGAAGATGGTATGGAGATTCCTTAAAAAACTAGAAATAAAACCAGCATATGACCCAGCAATCCCATTCGTAGACATATACCCTGTTCAGTTCAGTTGCTCAGTCGTGTCCGACTCTTTGCGACCCCGTGGACTGTAGCACTCTCTGTACTTCACCAACACCTGGAGCTTACTCAAACTTATTTCCAACGAGTCAGTGATGCCATCCAACCATCTCATCCTCTGTCGTCCTATCCCTTTTTACTCCCACCTTCAATCTTTCTCAACATCAGGGTCTTTACTAGTGAGTCAGCTCTTCGCATTAGGTGGCCAAAGTATTGGAGTTTCAGCTTCATCATCAGTCCTTCCAATGAATATTCAGGACTGATTTTCTTTAGGATGGACTGCTTGGATCTCCTTTCTGTCCAAGGGACTCTCAAGAATCTTCTCCAACACCACAATTCAAAAGCATCAATTCTTTGGTGTTCAGCTTTCTTTATACTCCAACTCTCACATCCATACACGACCACTGGAAAAACCATAGCTTTGACTAGACAGACCTTTGTAGGTAAAGTAATGTCTCTGTTTTTTAATATGCTGTGTAGGTTGATCATAGCTTTTCTTCCAAGGAGCAAGCATCTTTTAATTTCATTGTTGCAGTTACCATCTGCAGTGATTTTGGATTCCCCCAAAATAAAATCTCTCATTGTTTCTAATGTTTCCCCACCTATTTGCCATGAACTGATTGGACTGGATGCTGGGAAACCTGAGACATGCACTCTGTCTATCAGATATAATCCCTTGAATCTATTTGTCACTTTCACTGTATAATCATAAGGTATTTGATTTAGATCATACCAGAATTTCCTAGTGATTTTCCCTACTTTCTTCAATTTAAGTCTGAATTTGGCAATGAGTTCATGTTCTGAGCCACAGTCAGTACCCAGTCTTCTTTTTACTGACTGTATAGGGCTTCTCTATCTTAGGCTGCAAAGAATATGATCAATCTGATTTTGGTATTGACCATCTGGTTGATGTCCATGTGCAGAGTCTTCTCTTGTGTTGTTGGAAGAGATTGTTTGCTATGACCAGTGCGTTCTCTTAACAAATCTCTGTTAACTTTTGCCCTGCTTTATTTTCTACTCCAAGGCCAAATTTGCCTGGTACTTCAGGTATCTCTTGACTTCTTACTTTTGCACTGAAGTCATCTATAATGAAAAGGACATCTTTTTGTGGTGTTAATTCTAGAAGGTCTTGTAGGTCTTCATAGATCCATTCAACTTCAGTTTCTTCAGCATTACTGGTAAGGACATAGGCTTAGACTACCATTATATTGAATGGTTTGCCTTGGAAATGAACAAAGAGCATTCTGTCATTTTTGAGACTGCATCCAAGTACTGCATTTTGGATTCTTGTTGACTATGATGGCTACCACATTTCTTCTAAGGGATTCTTGCCCACAGTAGTAGATATAATGGTCATCTGAGTTAAATTCACCCATTCCAGTCCATTTTAGTTTATTGATTTCTAAAATGTCAATGTTCACTCTTGCCATCTCCTGTTTGACCACTCCCAATTTGCTTTGATTCATAGAACTAATATTCTAGGTTCCTATGCAATACTTCTCTTTATAACATTGGATTTTATTTCTGTCACCAGTCACATCCACAATTGAATGTTGTTTTCTCTTTGGCTCTGTCTCTTCATTCTTTCTGGGGTTATTTCTCCACCAATCTCCCATAGCATATTGGGCACATACCGACCTGGGGAATTCCTCTTTCAGTGTCCTATCCTTTTGCCTTTTCATACTGATCATGGGGTTCTCAAGGCAAGAATACTGAAGTGGTTTGCCTTTGACTGTGTGGATCACAATAAACTGTGGAAAATTCTGAGAAAGATCGGAATACCAGACCACCTGACCTGCCTCTTGAAAAATCTGTATGCAGGTCAGGAAGCAACAGTTAGAACTGGACATGGAACAACAGACTGGTTCCAAATAGGAAAAGGAGTATGCCAAGGCTGTATATTGTCACCCTGTTTATTTAACTTATATGCAGAGTACATCATGAGAAATGCTGGACTGGAAGAAACACAAGCTGGAATCAAGATTGCCAGGAGAAATATCAATAACCTCAGATATGCAGATGACACCACCCTTATGGCAGAAAGTGAAGAGGGACTCAAAAGCCTCTTGATGAAAGTGAAAGTGGAGAGTGAAAAAGTTGGCTTAAAGCTTAACATTCAGAAAACAAAGATCATGGCATCGGGTCCCATCACTTCATGGAAAATAGATGGGGAAACAGTGGAAACAGTGTCAGACTATTTTTGGGGACTCCAAAATCACTGCAGATAGTGACCGCAGCCATGAAATTAAAAGATGCTTACTTCTTGGAAGAAAAGTTATGACCAAACTAGATGGCATATTCAAAAGCAGACATTACTTTGCCAACTAAGGTCCATCTAGTCAAGGCTATGGTTTTTCCAGTGGTCATGTATGGATGTGAGAGTTGGACTGTGAAGAAGGCTGAGAGCTGAAGAATTGATGCTTTTGAACTGTGGTGTTGGAGAAGACTCTTGAGAGTCCCTTAGACTGCAAGGAGATCCAACCAGTCCATTCTGAAGGAGATCAGCCCTGGGATTTCTTTGGAAGGAATGATGCTAAAGCTGAAACTTCAGTACTTTGGCCACCTCATGAGAAGAGTTGACTCATTGGAAAAGACTTTGATGCTGGGAGGGATTGGGGGCAGGAGGAGTAGGGGACGACAGAGGATGAGATGGCTGGATGGCATCACTGACTCGATGGACGCGAGTCTGAGTGAACTCCGGGAGTTGGTGATGGACAGGGAGGCCTGGCATGCTGAGATTCATGGGGTCGCAAAGAGTTGGACATGACTGAGCAACTGAACTTAACTGAACTGAACTCTCCAGTGGATCACATTTTGTCAGAACTCTCCACCATTACTGGTTCATCCTGGGAGGCCATACAGGGCATGGCTCATAGTTTCATTGAGTAAGTTAGGCTGTGGTCCATGTGATTAGTTTGGTTAGTTTTCTGTGGTTGTGGTTTTTATTCTGTCTGCCTTGTGATGGATAAAGTTTAAAGGATAAAAGGTTTATGGAAGCTTCCTGGTAAGAGATACTGACTGAGGGGGAAGCTGGGTCTTGTTCTGGTGGGTGGAACCATGCTCAGTAAATCTTTACTCTAATTTCTGTTGATGGGTGGGACTCTGTCCCCTGCTGTTGTTTGACCTGAGGCCAAACTATGGTGGAGGTAATGAAGATGATGGTTACCTCCTTCAAAAGTTCCCATGCATGCACTTTTGCACTCAGTGCCCCCAACCCTGCAGCAAGCCACTGCCAACACATGCCTCCACCAGAGACTCCTGGAGACTCATAGAAAAGTCTGTGTCAATCTCTTGTCGGGTCACTGCTCCTTTCTCCTGGGTCCTGGTTCACACAAGGTTTTGTTTGTGCCCTCCAAAGAGTCTGTTTCCCCAGTCCTGTAATTTCTGGGGGTTCTATGGTGGGGTCAATGGCAACCTCCTCCAAGAGGGCTTATGCCATCCCCAGGTGTGCTGCACCCGGACCCCTGCCCCTGCAACATGCCATTGCTGACCCCCACCTCCTCCACAGGAGACACTCAAACACAGTTATGTCTCGGTCTCTGTGGGGTCTCTGGGTCCTACTGTGCACAAGATTTGTTTGAGCTCTCTGAGCATCTCTGGCCAGTATGGGGTTTGATTCTAAATGTGATTTTGCCCCTCCTACCATCTTGCTGGGGCTTCTCCTTTACATTTGGACATAGACATAAGTATCTTTTTCTGGTAGGATCCAACATTCTTCTGTTGGCAGTTGTTCAGCAGCAAGTTGTAATTTTGGAATTCTTGCAGGAGAAAATGAGTGCAAGTCCTTCTACTCCACCATATACCCTGAGGAAACCAAAATTGAAAAAGGCACATGTATCCCATTGGTCATTGCAGCACATTTACAATAGCTAGAACATGGAAGCAACCTAGATGTCCATCAACAGATGAACAAATAAAGAAGTAGTGGTACATATACACAATGGAATATTACTCAGCCATAAAAAGGAACACATTTGAGTCAGTTCTAATGAGGCAATGAACCTAGAACCTATTATACAGAGTGAAGTGAGTCAAAAAGAGAAAGAGAAATATTGTATTCTAACACATATATATGGAATCTAGAAAAATAGTCCTGAAGAATTTATCTATAGGGCAGCAATGCAGAAACAGACATAGAGAATAGACTTATGGACAAGGGGAGAGGGGAGGAGAGGGGGAGATGTATGGAAAGGTAACATGGAAACTTATATTACCATATGTAAAAGAGATGGCCAAAGGAAATTTGCTATATGGCTCAGGAAACTCAAACAGGGGCTCTATATCAATCTAGAGGGGTGGGAGATGGGAGGGAACTTCAAAAGGGAAGGGATACATGTATGCCTATGGCTGATTCATGTTGAAGTTTTACAGAAAACAACAAAATTCTGTAAAGCAATTATCCTTCAATAAAAAAATAAAGTAAAAAAAAAAAAGCAGATATAATATAACTCTTTTATCTAAAAGGTGCCTTTTCATGGTAACCTCATTGCTATTTATGTGGTTGTACTGATCTTTTCAAACCTCAGATATTCATTCCATAAGCACTTCTTATCAGTAGAAATTATTTTGATTCTTGAATGAGGATCTGAAGGCTTAGCAAAAACACAATTTTATTAAGATTTTCCTCCCAAATTGAGATTAGTAGTTACTAAGGCAGGTAGTGCAGTGGTAAAGAACCTGTGTGTAAATACAGGAGACACAAAAGACCCAGTTTTGATCCCTGGGTCAGGAAGATCCCCTGGTGTATGAATGGAGACTTGCTCCAATATTCTTGCTTGGAACATTCTATGGACAGAGGAACTTGGCAGCCTACACACAGCGGTCTATGGAGTAGTTAAGAGTCAGACATGGCTGAGTGACCGAGCATACACACACAAGGGAGATCTCTATTGTCTCCTATGAGTATAATAAGTTCTTAGAAATCAACATCTTTCACCTTGTCATATGTCTTCCTAGAGTTTATGAACCAAGAGTGAATTATATAAAATACTCATATAAATTAATATAAAAAATTCAAACAACCTTTAAGAAAAATGGAAATAATATCCAAGGAAGTTTATTAGAGAAAAAGTGCTGAAGGTTTTTATTGAAGAATGATCAAGTATAATAATTCTATTCCTAGCATATACCAAAATTCTAGTCTTTCGTAAGAAAAGCTGTTGAGCCTAAATCATATTATTTTTACACAAAGTTAAGCATACTGACTCGTTCTTATGGAATAATCATAAAATGAAATAATACACAGAATAGCTAATAGATTTTACCACACATCTGATGCCAAAGAGGCTGAAATTAACTAGTTCTATGAAGACCTACAACACCTTCTAGAACTAACATAAAAAAAAAAAATGTCCTTTTCATCATGGAGGATTAGAATGCAAAAGTAGGAAGTCAAAAGATATCAAAATAACTTGCAAGTTTGGCCTTGGAGTACAAAATGAAGTAGGATAAAGGCTAACAGAGTTTTGTCAAGGAGAATGCTTGTCATTGCAAATATTCTTTTCCAAGAAAGACAAGAGACGATGCTACACATCAGTTCAGTCGCTCAGTCATGTCCAACTCTTTGTGACCCCATGAATCGCAGCACGCCAGGGCTCCCTGTCCATCACCAACTCCCGGAGTTCACTCAGACTCATGTCCATCGAGCCCGTGATGCCATCCAGCCATCTCATCCTCTGTCGTCCCCTTCTCCTCCTGCCCCCAATCTCTCCCAGCATCAAAGTCTTTTCCAATGAGTCAGCTCTTCGCATGAGGTGGCCAAAGTACTGGAGTTTCAGCTTTAGCATCATTCCTTCCAAAGAAATCCCAGGGCTGATCTCCTTCAGAATGGACTGGTTGGATCTCCTTGCAGTCCAAGGGACTCTCAAGAGTCTTCTCCAACACCACAGTTCAAAAGCATCAATTCTTCAGCTCTCAGCCTTCTTCACAGTCCAACTCTCACATCCATACATGACCACTGGAAAAACCATAGCCTTGACTAGACGGACCTTAGTCGGCAAAGTAATGTCTCTGCTTTTCAATATGCTATCTAGGTTGGTCAAAACTTTCCTTCCAAGGAGTAAGTGTCTTTTAATTTCATGGGTGCAATCACCATCTGCAGTGATTTTGGAGCCCCCCAAAATACAGTCTGACAATGTTCCCACTGTTTCCCCATCTATTTTCCATGAAATGATGGGACCGAATGCCATGATCTTCGTTTTCTGAATGTTAAGCTTTAAGCCAACTTTTTTAAAATTTAATCCCTATCTGAGAATATTTTGAATTTACCTATTTACTGTGAATTTGGACCACAACCTGGTTGAGGCCAGGCTAGTCACTTCAGCTTCTCAGGCATTATTTTTGTTTTTACTCCTCCTGTGCTTACTGTTAAATAATAGAATTTCTGTTGTAGGTTACTGGATCTGTGGAAATATGGAACGTTTACTCTTAATCATCCTTAAACTTAGGATTTAGCCTCTTAGTTCCAGTTTTACTGGGGGAGGATTTCCTATTTAATTCTCTGCTGACAGTGGCCAAAGGCCATGTCTGTTGTTTCCTGCATGATGCTCAAGTCAGCTTGGCAATATTTCCTTGTTCACAATCAGCCTTAAGGTTCAATCTATATTTTCATGTCTTCTTTACTTAGATTTCTGAAATATTGATTAATCTACATTAGCTTGCTAGTGCTTTAACACAAGTATCACCTTTTGTTGTTTAAAAAAAAATTTTTTTAATCTGGTATGTTTAGTTTCTCAGTGGGAACAAAAATTTATCTATTTGTATTAGAAAAATGGCTCAACTCCTGTGACATTTATTCTTGTTCATTACCTGTGTCTGCATTTATATGTGACATAAAAATATAAACCTATGACTATTGAGGATTGTGGTTCCTCTCCTATAAAACTCATTTTGGGCTCTTGAATGTTAAATCTTGCTTATACTTTCGATCTCTTTTTATCCTTCTCGCTTCTTTTTAAATCTACTTAACTATGTTCAAATGGTTGTCTCCCTCATACCCCATTATTAAATACACACCTAAGTTTGTAGTTGTTGCTGTTGTTTAGTTGCTAAGCCTCATCTGACTGTT
The DNA here is from genome assembly GCF_014754425.2 of Oryx dammah. Taxonomy (NCBI): domain Eukaryota; kingdom Metazoa; phylum Chordata; class Mammalia; order Artiodactyla; family Bovidae; genus Oryx; species Oryx dammah. The sequence continues at coordinate 57,199,993 of NW_024070208.1, forward strand.
TTGTGACCCCTTGGACTGTAGCACGCCAGGCTCCTCTGTCCATGGAATTCTCCAGGCGAGTATACTGAAGAGGTTGTCATTGCCTTCTCTAAGGGATCTTCCCAATCCAGGGATTGAACCTGTCTCATGCATCTTCTGCATTGGCAGGCAGGTTCTTTACCACTGAGCCATCATGAAAGCAATTTTATGGTTACTAGATTTCAAACCAAGTTTTGAAGAACAATAACAAAAAGAAAAAATAAGTGTGCTGTTTAAATTTGTATCTCCAATGACAAACGAAGCATCTCGAATGAGATGAAAAAATGTTAAGGTTTCAGTCTACTGACTAGCCAAGTAATCTTGGGCAAATTACTTTCATTTCTGAGTGTTCAGGTTCTTTTCACTAAAATAAAGATGTTCCTTCCTTTCCCCAACATTCTGATTACTGAGTATATGTCTTACTGCCTTCTCCATCATGTTCTTCTTCTTAATGGTCACTAACACACCAGGTAAACTGGAGAGCCTGATTCTTTGAAAAGGTTAGTTCAAGATATATAGGGGCCACAGATATCACTCTGAGCTGAGAATGTTTTTCATTCAAATCAGAAGAACTTTTCCTGCTTATTTGACACCCCTGCCCTTGTTATAAACCACTGATGGTTCTTCTCATTTCAGAGGCATTGCACTACAGTCACCTGTGCCACCCACATCTTTCGTCTAAATATCAGTAGATCACTTCCTGCCAACTCCTTTTATCCCTCCAACTGCTATCATGACTACTGTGTTTAAAATCCCAACCATTTACTACAGGACTTCTGATCTTTTTACCCCCTTCCAATTTTATATTTAGAAACTACATGAATTGAATATCTTTTACTTTAACATTTGTTATTCATTATGCCCACTTGATTCCCTTCCCCTGAAATAAAATATCCAAGACAAGGTTTTCCTTTCTGTCTTGTTTTCTTTTGTTTTCAAATATCTAGAACTGTATCTTGCATTTGGACAGTGCAATACCAATTTGAGCTGTTTCTGACTCACCAGATGTTTGAAATATTAAATTAATTTGATGATATTTAAAATGTAAGCTTTTATCTATCAAAGAGAATTGAATCAAGTTATAAAGCAATAGTATAAAGCATTTTATTCAACTTATATAATGATAAAGAGATTTTTAAATTTATATATTTAAGTATTTTTCAAAAAAGGTATATGCTGTTTTCATTTGAATGTGAAAAGGATTATAATCATAATTCTCATCCTCAACTCCTACTCCTAAGATTATCTTAACATCAACTTAAAATGAACTCAAACTTCACCTTCCAGTCTTGGATATTACTTCAAATTTTTATTAACGCATACCATTTAATAATTTCTCAAGCATTGAAATCACTTTCACTGTGAACTTTTCATTTCTACTTAAAAATATTGTAGATAGGCTTTATTATCTTTCTTTTACTCTTTAGGAGAAAAATTCAGAGTCTTTAAGTAATATTCTATTGGGAATATAAAAATGAAAAAGGCATGAATTGACTGTGTTTCTTCTAAGTACAAATATAACATTTTATATTGAGCTGAATAATTTGACATTTTCAACCCTGTTAAATATTGCCATATAATTTTAAGAGAGTAAGAAATACAAATTTAGGAAAGCAAGCATAATTTTAAAACAATTTGTTTTCCCACATGCTCAAGAACATTCATATCTATCTCACCTATTATGATTACTCCTTTACTCAAGCATTTTCTGCACAGCTATATTTACTTTATATTTATGTATATGATTTTCATACACATTTACCAATCTTATTTGTCTATAACATTAAAATTACTTTCTATTTATGTCTTACTTGGCTTAGATAGCATATTAGAATAACAGTAAATGATGCTTAGTGGACATATTGTGAAATTATGTGTGGAAGTAAGAATACGCCGATGCTACAGTTAGTGGCAATTCATGAGTGAGACAGCAGATATTTGTTGACTTTGCTTGTGGGAAAATACTATGCCATGTATGGCAACAGTGCCTCACATTCCCATTAGAGGAAAGCTCTCACTTCCAGTTATTCTGTTTCTGATGGGACTCAATCAGTGATAGTTAAGGGACTTTACTTTAAGCCAGACTAACATTTCTTCTGGCAGTTGAATCTTTTATAAAACATTCTATGGTCAGAAAGAAGTTCATACTGAAGTATTTTTGTTGTTTTGTGTGTATGTGTGCTTGTGTATTTTCTGGTATCTGTTCAAAATAACAAACTATGGGGTCCTACCTGACATCACAGGAGTTATCATATACATGACCTTCTCTATTTCTCCATCAACTCTATAAACTACCCTATATCTACCTAATAATTTCATTTTATTTAACATTCCTAAGGTCATGTGTAAGGTCATGTGTATTGTAACCAATGGAGTCTGATAAATGAATATCTATATCCATCTGTATGTGTGCATGTCAGAGTGCGCCCTGTGCTTAGTCTCTCGGTAATATCAGACTCTTTGTGAACCAGTGGATTGTAGCACACAGATTTCTCTGTCCATGGCATTTTTAGGTGAGGATACTGGAGTGGGTTTCCATTTCCTCCTTCAGGGAATCTTCCCGACCCAGGGATTGAACCTGTGTCTCTCACATCACAGGTGGATTCTTTACCCACTGAGCCATCAGGGAATTCCCATCCCTGTGTCTATTTTATTACAAAAGTAATATTTCTTATAATCTTTATACAGTCAAAAGTTCTAAAATCATATTATTATTAAAATAGCTTCAAATATAGAATACTTAACTGGCACGTTTTAATTCTTGGTGCAGTAAGAAACATTATTGCAACTCTGACCTGGCTTTGAAAGTGTTTTAATTTCATTGTTGTTGTTATTGTTTCCTTTTTGTTGTTGTTGTTGTTGCTATTTTTATATGGTGGCTGGATTGATTCCTGATTAGTCTAAGTTCATGTATTTACAGCCCCGTTGCAGGCTCAGATCTATTCTAGGCTATATTTCTAGATTAGTAAATAAGAGCATCAAAGGCTTACAGAAACATCAGGAATGCCATGAACAGGGTAAGGACTCTTTTTTCCAATTCTGATCAAAGATATCTTTAACTGTTAGAAATCTCTTGGAAACCTGAATGTACTGTTCCAGGCTTTTCAATGATCAATACTGTAACTTCCCTACATACAAACCTTCAAGTTGTGAACTTTGAAAGAAGCAAATGTGTTTGTTTCATCAACATCAAGTGTGAGTGAAATTTCAGTTTGCCCTCCATTTCCTAAGGCTAATGATCTTTCAGTACTACCATCTCCCAGCTCCTCTCCCTCCTTTGGTCGGTAACTCTTTTTGCCTGTTCATCGATGCCAGGCCCTGTATGCCAGCTGTTATACTGTACTAACGTACTTTTCAAGGTACTGCACTGTAAGATTAAACATGATGATTTTTAACATTTTTTGTATTTTTTATATATTGTTTTTATGTGAAATATATTACAAACCTATTACAGTACAGTACTGTATAGCTGATTGTATTATTTGGGTACTTAGGTTAATTTTGTTGGATTTATGAACAAGCTGGACTTATGAATGCACTCTCAGAATGGAACCCATTCCTGTGTAGGGGACTTACTATATTTCAAATCAGGCACTCCAGTCTAAAACATGTTATGGAAAAAAGAGAAGGAGAGAAAAGAAGAAAGAAGGAAAGGAAAGAAGAAAGGGAGAAAGAAAGGTGGGAGAGAGGGAGAGAGGAAGGTAGAAAAGGAGGGGAAAAGGAGAAAGAAAGAAAATAAGAAAAGGAAAATTTTAAAAGGGAAAAAAGAAATTGAATATGTTCCTACTTGATGAAAGCCCCATGTCAATCTCTCAGAAGCCTCTGTTACAAAAACATCACACAAATTCAAAGATCTCACTTGACTTCTCAGGTTACAAATGAAGGGGATCTCCTAAGATGACAAACTGAATTTGCTTTGATAGGATGATTTGTTTTAAAAGAAGAAGCAGAGCTAACAGACAAAGAGCAATCATTAGTTCACAGCAAATCTTAGTACATCAGCCAGAGAGAGTGTTGTGTTAACCTCTCAGTCTCTCACATCATCAGCTACCAGCAAACAGATAAAAGTTTCCTCTTCTTGAAGTCTGCCTCACAAAGAAATCGTCAGAAAAGCTTTTTGGCCAAGTTCCTTAAGAAATTGCAGTCTGTGAGTTCTTTTTAGACAAAAGTGGCTATGTACTGCATTGTTTTTTCCATAATGTGCTCCTGTATTTTATTAAAAAATTAAAATGTATGCAGTATTTGAATAATTTGTTCTGAAAAAAAAAATGCCTTTGCATAGGTAATGCCTATGCTATTAGATTATGTATCTTTCTCTTCTATATGTATAAAGATTATTTTATTTTCTACATGTTAAAATTTCATATGACTTTATATATCTCTGGGCAGGCATTAATTTATGCAAAGAATTTTATTATTCAGAAAGTCTTAGTTTTGCTATACTGATATTAGTTTTTGAATTATGCAAATTTTTGTTTGACTATGAATTTTGAGTGGTTTAATTTTATTGGGGTAAAATATTATCTTATATATCGACATTACAATGTTTTGTTTCTTATATGTAGCTCTTTGATTTTTTGTTGATTTATTTTCAATTTGGTTTTGCACATGGTTTGAAATAGAAAATAGTTTATATTTTAACCATATGTGTTTCTATGTGTTCCAATAACATCATATAGCTCTGTATTTCTCCATTAGTATGAAATGCCAATTCTTTTAAATACAAACTTCCTATATGTGCATAGCTGTGTTCATAATCTATTCAATCTCCTTGTATATTGATTTATTCTAAGCAATATTCCTTTGTCATAACTACTATTTATTTGTAATATATCCTGATATCCTCTATAACCAGGTAGAATTTATTGCTTAAGGTTACCTTCACAGCTGCTTTCCTTTATTTTTATACTATGAATCTTCATATGAAATTTTTACTTCTTTCATGAGTAATCCTTTTAGGTCTGTTATGGGAATTGTATTCAATATAAAAATAAATTCAAAGAGTATTCATATTTTTCTAATTCATAGATAAGATATATCACCATTTATTTAGGTCTTCTTTTAGCTTTTTTTCAAATAACATTTTAGCATTATAGAAAAATGTCTTCTACATTTTCTTAGCTATCTTCCAATATCAATATACCTAATGTATTAATACATTTGTTACATCTGTATAATTTCTCAGTTAAAATTTCTAACATGGTTTCTTCAAAAAGAAAAAAACACCAACAAGAAAACAGGAAAAAATCTCAGGCAATTTTTTAGATCATCTCCTCATTTTAGTACTGACATTGATTCAATAATTTATCTAGTAAAACTTGTTGAAATGCTTTTTTAAAAAATTGCCTGACCATTATTAATATTTTTCCATATAGACAAGCATGTCATTCACAAAGTTTCACAATTTTTACTCTTTGCATCTAAAGACTGTGTTTTGTGTAAGTTTTTGTAAGTTATTTCTCTTAGGTTAGCATACACTTTAATAATTGATGTTTATTAAAACTTTTTACTCCTTTGATTAAAAATGACTGTTTGCTATTTTATTAAACTGTGATCCCATGGACTATAACCCACCAGGCTCCTCTGTCCATGGATTTCTCCAGGCAAGAATACTGGAGTAGGTAGTCATTCTCTTCTCCAGGGTATCTTCTCATCCCAGGTATCAAAACTGTATCAACTGCACTGCAGGCAAATTCTTTACCATCTGAGCCATCTGGGAAGCCCAAAATTTAGGAAAATCTTAGGAATAAACATATTGACTTGCCACAATTGACTGAGGCCAAATCTGATTTGTTCTCCTAAATTTGGAATATTAATGGTAATATAATTTGTAAAATATCAGAAAGGAAGATGAAAACAGTCGTTTTTAGCTGGATCTCCATCGTCTTCTACAGATGATTCAAGTTTCCTTTGCCCAATAATTCCTGAAAATACATGTCTTGATACATTTACATTAATAGCACTTGCTTGATGGTTTATGTATTTCTGGTCTCCATATTGCTTCGAAGTGCAGGAAAATTTTTAATCATATCATTAGACACTCTATCTTTTCCTAGACAGTAGCTTCTTGTCTACCAAAATCACTAGTACACTGAAAGAAAATTCTCACATAAATTCATATGTGGGTCATGTAGTTCTTACTAGTACTGTCCAATGAACTATCTGATAATTGAGTGAATAAAGTTTTCCTGTCCGGCATGGAAAATGAATGAAAAATCAGACGTAAAATTTATTGCAGCTGACAGGATTGTGTTCTTGACTCTTAGCAACTGAGTGAGTTGTAATAAAGGGACAGCATGGTGGTTACTGATTAAAATGCTCTTTTGTTTCTATATTAACATATTCTTGATAAGATACTTTATCTTCCTATTTTGACTTTAACACTTTTTAGATATGAGATGTCATCCGTTGTGATAATATTAACCAATGCTTCTGAATTCAATATGTAACTTTATGCCATTACTTGAGAGAAACAACTATTTTGTCCAAAACAACAACAAGAAAAAAAAATTGATAAAAGCTATATTCAAGTGATTCTTTTTTAGAAACAGAATTATTTATACTGAGAAGAAGTCATGGTCAAAAAAAAAAAACAATCAAAAAAAAAAAAAAAAGAAGTCATGAAAACTGAAACCTATTACTGGGGCAAAGAAGGAGTATATAAATGAACAAAGTTTTTCAGTTATGTGTTTATGAGAACCCCATTATTTAATTTGAACTAAAAATGAACTAATTTAATTACAGTATGGTCTTTTTTCATAATACAAATGATACCCATATGTGTTAATTGTCCTTTTTATGTTATTCTTGTTATTTTAGCATTGCTGTTTTATTACAGCAAAAATAGAATGAACAACAAAGAATAACAATGTTGCTCAAAGATTTATATGAAAGCAAATACTGTTGTAACCCAGGTTAAAAAATAGAACAGCATGAGCACTTCAAACATTTTTTTTTTCTTCCTCAGCTTCAAATTAGCCACAATTTAAACACATTTAGAATCATGAATGTGTTCCTTTTCATTAAGGCTTTGCTGGATGCAGTGCATTCCCAGGACTAAAATTTTACAGTTTTTAAAATTTGGATATAATTGTTGATTTATACTTTTTTTCCCTTTTGATGAAATGTATGTTTATCAAATTGTTTTCCCCTTTTGCAGCTTTATTTTCATAATAATTACTCAATAATAGGTGTATACTGCAATCTGTTTACTTTTTCTAAATTAATGACAACTTGGGTGATTTCCACTTTGAGGAAATAACAAATGCTCCTGAGACCCATAACCACATATATCTTAGTGCACATGCCCATGTGTGAATTTCTGTAGGATATTCATGTATAGGAATCATTGATCTGATAGAGTGTGTGGATTTTTCCACTGTTAATAGACAATCCCAAACTATTAGGTTGGTGCAAATGTAATTACTGTTTCAGACTGTGAATTTTAACTCATTATAAATAGGCTCAAACACATCTTTATTAATCAAAATAGAAACCATTACAATCAACACATTTTTGCCAATGAGAAATAAGTCTGCTTATTCCTGTAGCATAAAAATTCATGTTTTGGAGTTCAGTGAACTCTTGGAGAGCATTTTCTCCCTCCTCCTGGTTGTGGAAGCATTATCCCTGCAAAACATAGTCCAGATGCATGAGATGGTAGCTGGCTGGGAAAAGGCCAACTGAATACGGTGGACGAGGCAAAGCTTCATAGCCCAATTTGCTCGACTATTAAAGCACTGGCTATGTGATATGTGATCAGGTGTTCATATGAAGAATTGAATCCTTTTTGATCAATTCTTTCCAGTTTTTGGTTCATGTCACTGATTTGATGTGCATGCTTCCCAGATGAAATGGTTTTGCCACGATTCAGAAGGCTATGGCGGATCAGACAGGCAGCAGACCACCAAACAAGACCATTGCACATTTTTTGGTGCAATTTTGGCTTTGGGAAGTGCTGTAGAGCTTCTTCTCTGTCCAACCACTGAGCTGGTTATCACCAGTTGTCATATAAAATTCACTTCCTGCTGCACCAATTCAATTGAGAAATGGTCCAATGTTGTTGTGTAGAATAAGAGAAGATGACACTTCAAAATGATGATTTTTTTTGACTTGCAGTCATCTCATGAGGCAAAATATGCCAGCAAATTTGGAAAACTCAAAAGTGGCCACAGGACTAGAAAAGGTCAGTTTTCATTCCAATCTCAAAGAAAAGCAATGTCAAAGAATGTTCAAACTACTACACAATTGCACCCATTTCACATGCTAGCAAAGTATTGCTCAAAAATCTCCAAGAAAAACTTTAACAGCACGTGAAAGGAAAACTTCCAAAAGTTCAAGCTGGATTAAGGAAAGGCAGAGGAACCAAAGAACAAATTGCCAGCTTCCACTGGATCATAGAAAAAGCGAGAGAATTCCAGAAAAGCATCTGCTTCATTGACTACACTAAAGCCTTTGACTGTGTAGATCACAACAAACTATGGAAAATTCTTAAAGAGATGGAATACCTGACCACCTTACCTACCTCCTGAGAAACCTGTATGCAGGTCAAGAAGCAACAGTTAGAACTGGACATGGAACAATATACTTGTTCCAAAATGGGAAAGGAGTAGTCAAGGCTGTATATCATCACCCTGCTTTATACCTTTATAAAGGTACATTCACTTCATATACATTATACCTTTGAAGTATATGCAGAGCACATCAAATGAAATGCCAGGCTGGATGAAGCACAAGCTGGAATCAAGATTGCTGGGAGAAATATCAATAACCTCAGATATGCAGATGACATCACCCTTATGGCAGAAAGTGAAGAGGAACTAGAGCCTCTTGATGAAAGTGAAAGAAGAGAGTGAAAAAGCTGGCTTAAAACTTAAGATTCAAAACATGAAGATCATGGCATCCAGTCCCATTTCTTCATCATGGTAATAGAAGGGGAATCAGTGACAGACTTTATTTTCCTGGGCTCCAAAATCATTGCAGATTGTAACTGCAACTATAAAATTAAAATACACTTGCCCCTTGAAAGAAAAGCTATGATCAATCTAGACTGTGTATTAAAAAGCAGAGACATTACTTTGCAATAAAGCTCCGTCTAGTCAAAGCTATGATTTTTCCAGTAGTCCTGTATGGATGTGAGAGCTGGACCATAAAGAAGGCTGTGCACTGAAGAATTGATGCTTTTGAACTGTGGTGTTGGATAAAACTTGAGTCCCTTGATCTGCAAGGAGATCAAACCTGTCCATCCTAAAGAAAATCAATCCTGAATTTTCAATGGAAGGACTAAGGCTGAAGCTGAAAGCTCCTATATTTTGGCCACCTGACGCGAAGGGCCGAATCATTAGAAAATACCTTAATGCTAAGGTATACCTAAAGCAGGAGGAAAATGGGGACGACAGAGGAAGAGATGGTTGAATGGCATCACTGACTCAATGGACATGAGTTTGAGCAAGGTCTGGGAGTTGGTGAAGGACAGGGAAGCCAGGCATTTTTCAGTTCCTGGGGTCACAAAGAGTCAGACTCGACTGAACAACAACAACGTGAGGCACCCATTTATCAAACATTTTCATCTTTCCAATTTCTTTCAAATGCTGAATGAGGATATAATGTTTGATGTAGAGTTCTTCTGCAACTTCTCATGTAGTTTTAAGAGGATCAACTTCAGTGGTCTTCTCAGTTGATCACTGTCAACTTCTGATAACTGGCCACTACATGCTTCATCTTTAAGGCTCTTGTCTCCTTTGCAAAATGTCTTAAACCACCACTGCACTGTATGTTCCTGGGACAAATGCATTGTTGATGTTACTGTTGCTTTATGACAGATTCTGAACTTAAATAAGAAAATCACCTGATTTTTCTTTTTGTCTAACATCATTTCCATAGTGAATAAAATAAATATAAAATAAGGAGCAAGTGATGTCATTAACAAAACAACAACAACAAAAAAACATAAAGCAAGAAATGCACATTAAATTTGTTGTCATTCAGTTGCTCAGTCGTGTCCTACTTTTGAGACCCCATGAACTGCAGCACGCCAGGCTTCCCTATCACTTGCTATCTCCCAGAGTCTGCTCAAACTCATGTCCAATGAGTCAATGATACCATCCAGCCATCTCATTCTCTGTAGTCCACTTTTCCTCCTGCCCTAGTCTTCCCTAGCATCAGCATCTTTTCTAATGAGTCAGCTCTTTGTATCAGATGGCCAAAGTATTGGAGCTTCAGCTTCAGCATCAGTCCTTCCAAAGAATATTCATGGTTGGTTTCTTTAAGCACTGACGGTTTTGATCTTCTTGCAGTCCAACGGACCCTCAACAGTCTTCTCCAACACCACAGTTCAAAAGTATCAATTCTTAGGCACCAAGGCTTCTTTATAATCCAGCTCTCACATCCATGCATAGCATTCATTTAGAATGTATTCTAACATCACAGGGCAAATGTCAACAATGCAAAAACCACAATTACTTTTGTACCAGCCTAATATTTCTTAACATGCTCATTCCTACTGATTGACTTTTGACCTGAAAAGCACTGTTAGTCTCCATTGCTTCATAGCTTTGTCAACACATGGATCAATCTTTTTAATTTTAGCCACTGTGATGAATGTTTAGTAGTATCACACTGTGTTTTTAATTTGCATTTGTTGATTAATTGTGAAATTGAGTACGCTCTTTTAGCCATTTTAATATATATGTTATGAAGGGCCGTTAACATTTCTTGCTCATATTTCTATTTTTTATGTTTTCCGTTTTGTTAGTTTTATATATAGTAAATATAATCTCTGACATTATGACTTGGCTTTCATTATCTTAATGGAATCTTAATTTTAATGTAATGCAGTTTATTAATCTTTTCCTTTACAATTAATTTTTTTATGTTCTGGCTAATGTCTTTTCATACACAAAGTCATGAAGGTATATTTTTAATGTGTCATACTCTATGTACTGTATTATTCACCTTTCACATTGTAGTTTTAAAGTGAAAGTAGTTTTAAAATACATTTAATTAAGATATCATGGTATTAGTGTAAAACTAGATAAATGGGCCAAACAAAGGACATTGGGAATTAAAAAAAAAAAACAAAAACCTGCCCATAATGGCATAAGACATAGCATATATAGACACTCTTGCAGAGCAATGGAGTAAAATATGTTATTTTCAAAACTGTTACAAAGTCAGTTTGATATTCATACCAGGAAAGAAAAGAAATGGCCCACATATCACTAGAATACACAAAGTCAATCTCAAGAGAACTGCAGATCTAAATGTGAAAGATGAAATCATAAAATTAATGTATTTTAATAAATAATAAATGTATTTTAATACATTTAAAAATTAGCTTTATGACCTGGGGTATGAAAAGACTTATTAGCCAGGACATAAAAAAAATGGCAAATGGTAAAAGAGTAATATTTCATAGCTGATCTAATGCCTCTTATTCTGTTTCTTTACGATTGGTTTTAGATATCCTTAGAACTTTGTATGCCTATATGATTTTAGATATCAGCATGAAAAAAAGAAGCTATTGCTAATGACACAATTAGTGGTTATTTTCAAGGTGAATGGATGCCTAGAGAAAATACACATACTTTGTGGAGAATTGACATTATTAAGATATTGATTTGTTTGATCCATAAATATGATCTGTCACTTTATTGACTGATGTCTTTTAAAATTTAAGTGTAAGTAATATTTATGTTATTTAATCATATTTATATTATAAATAATATTTATATTATAAAATGTCCCACATTTTATCCATATAAATTTTGTCCTGCATTTGTGTTACATTTATTCCTAAGGGATTGAAAATATCCTTTTTTAAAAAACGTTATTTAATAATAATTGTCCAATACCACAGTTCAAAAGCATCAAATCTTCAGCACTCAGCTTTCTTTATAGTCCAACTCACATATCTATACATGACAACTAGAAAAACTATAGCTTTGACTAGACAGACCTTTGTTGGCAAAGTAATGTCTCTGCTTTTTAATATACTGTCTAGGTTGGTCATAGCTTTTCTTCCAAGGAGCAAGCATCTTTTAATCTCATGGTTGCAGTCACCATCTGCAGTGATTTTGGAACCCCCCAAAGTAGTCTGTCACTGTTTCCATTGTTTCCTCATCTATTTGCCTTGAAGTGATGGGACCAGATGCCATGATTTTAGTTTTCAGAATGCTGAGTTTTAAGCCAAATTTTTCACTCTCCTTTTTCACTTTCATCAAGGGGAGATGCTTAATGAAAGTGAAGAATTGATGCTTTTGAACTGTGATGTTGGGGTTTTGGAGAAGACTCTTGGGAGTCCCTTGGACTGCAAGAAGATCAAAACAGTCAATCATAAAGGAAATTAGCACTGAATATTCATTGGAAGGACTGATGCTGAAGCTGAAACTTCAGTACTTTGGCCACCTGATGAGAAGAAGTGACTCATTGGAAAAGACTCCAATTCTGGAAAAGATTGAAGGCAGGAGGAGAAGGGGACAACAGAGGATGAGATAGTTGGATGGCATCACCGGCTCAATGGACATGAATTTGAGTATGCTCTAGGAGTTGGTGATGGACAGGGAAGCCTGGTGTGCTGCAGTCCACAAGGTCACAAAGAGTCAGACACTGAGCAACTGAACTGACTAATACTTGAGGATGGTATATAAAAAATGGAACTGATTATATATATATATGTGATTGTACTCAGAAACTGTGCTGAGGTCAGTTATTTTTAGTTATTTATAGACTAAAGTAGTCTATATACTTTTTCATATTTTCTATGAACACAAACGTATCATTGATAGATAATTTTTTTTTCTAGTCCTTATAGACATTACTTTATTGACTTGCCTATTGTAGGTCCTTGGATTTCTTATCCCAACTTAGAATAGAACAGATGACAGTAAAAATACCTGTGTCTCTCCTGATCTCACTGGCATAGCATTTGTAGTAATATTCATTATGTTACTATACCTCAGAAAACATCAGAATGTTTTCTTCTGATGTTCAGCTGCATAATTCTCTTCAGTTGTTTTTAATCTCCTGAACTGCTTATTTCACTATTATTATAAGTGGAAGTCCTATTGTATCTATTGCTTTGGTATTTGTTAAGTGATTTCTAAATATTATTGTTGTATTTTTTGGCAGAGATTAATCAAATATTTATTTAAAAAAACTCACTAAAACACAGAGAATGAAAAACGGGTAGAAAAACAAAATCCAACTATTTACTACTCACAAGAGAAATACCTTTTTAAAATTAGCAAAAAATTGAAATTAAGAGCATGGAAAAAAAATATGCCAAGCAAATACCAATCAGAAAAAAATGCTACCACTGTAGAATTACAACACTAATATCAGACCAAAGTCCTGGACTTTTAGAAAGCCTATAGAATGTTGACTTTCAGTATCACTAGTATGGCTGGCTACAAAAATAAATCTCGATATTTTCTGCCTGGTATCATTCAACTATTTTTTTTCTTATATTTTTTTAAATTAATTTTTTTGAAGGATAATTGCTTTACAGAATTTTGCTACCTTCTGTCAAACCTCAACATAAATCAATCAGTTCAGTTAAGTTCAGTCATTCAGTCATGTCCAACTCTTTGCGACCCCATGAATTGCAGCACACCAGGGCTCCCTGTCCATCAACAACTCCCAGAGTTTACCCAAACTCATGTATATCGAGTCAGTAATGCCATCTAGCCATCTCATCCTCTGTCATCCCCTTCTCCTCCTGCCCCCAATCCCTCCAAGAATCAGGGTCTTTTCCAGTGAGTCAACTCTTCGCATGAGGTGGCCAAAGTATTGGAGTTTCAGCTTTAGCATCAGTCCTTCCAAAGAACATCCAGGACTGATCTCCTTTAGGAAGGACTGGTTGCATCTCCTTGCAGTCCAAGGGGCTCAAGAGTTTTCTCCAACACCACAATTCAAAAGCATCAATTCTTCGGTGCTCAGCTTTCTTCACAGTCCAACTCTCACATCCATACATGACCGCTGGAGAAACCATAGCCTTGACTAGACAGATCTTTGTTGGCAAAGTAATGTCTCTGCTTTTGAATATGTTATCCAGGTTGGTCATAACTTTCCTTCCAAGGAGTAAAAGTCTTTTAATTTCATGGCTGCAATCACCATCTGCAGTGATTTTAGAGCCCCCCAAAATAAAGTCTGACACTGTTTCCACTGTTTCCCCATCTATTTGCCATGAAGTGATGGGACCAGATGCCATGATCTTCATTTGCTGAATGTTGAACTTTAAGCCAACTTTTTCACTCTCTTTTTTCACTTTCATCAAGAGGCTTTTTAGTTCCTCTTCACTTTCTGCCATAAGGGTGGTGTCATCTGCATATCTGAGGTATTGAATGAGCCATAGGTATTCCCCTCCCTTTTAAACCTCCCTCCCATCTCCCTCCCCATCCCACCACTCTAGGTTGATGCAGAGACGCTGTTTGAGTTTCCTGAGCCATACATCAAATTCCTGTTGGCTATCTATTTTACATATGGTAATGTAAGTTTCCAGGTTACTCTTTGTTGTGATTTTTTTTAATAAAAAATATTTTCCTTTTCTCCTCTACTACTGTTCTAAATATATATATATATTATAGCAATACAGTGAAATTCATCTCTTTGATTAATGATGCCTATTAAATAAAATATTAATCTTATATAGGATAGTATGCATATTTAATTTCATTTTCATTAATGTTCTTTATAATTATATTTGATTGTAGATTCTATAATCAAATAAACTTTTGACTTCAGAACTTCCGATCTGTATTATCCCTAGAATTACTTTCTATATTAGCTAAAACAACTGAAAACATCCTTAATATCATTTTCATCACCTGTAGTATTATTAATAGAAGATATCATTTCAAACTTGCAGGGTTATTGTGCAGATTACTTGAAGTAATATATAGTTTGAGTATTAATGAATATTTTATGAAGTCGATAAATGTAAGTTTGTTTTCTTAAATTATTTTACTTTAAATATCTGGCATCAAAATATAATACAAAATCACATTTATAAATATTTTAATTATTATATTTCTTATAGAACAGACTAATTGTGCACCCATAAAGTGCTATACCCAGACTTTTATTCTCACACATATAACCAAGAATCCCAGGTAGAAATTGTAGCTTGATCTTTAATTCAAGGTCTAAATAAAATTCCAGCAATCCTCAGCATTTCAACATCCTGTCACAAACTAAAGTTGTTCCATATAGTTCTCTAAACGTAAACTGTATTTATCTATTTAAAGTCAAGGGCTTCCCTGGAGGTTCATACAGTAAAGAAACTGCCTGCAAGGCCTGAGACCCTGGTTCAGTCCCCGGGTCGGGAAGATCCCCTGAAGAAGAAAACGGCAACCCGCTCCAGTATTCTTGCCTGGAGAATCCCTTGGACAGAGGAGCCACGGGTTAGTCCATGAGGTGCAAAGAGTCAGACATGACTGAGCAAATAACTCTATTTAGTGTCACCTCTGCCTCTGGGCTCTTGTGTCATTTGTGCTATATTATTTGGCTGCTTTTACACACATGTTAACATAAGCCATAAACATATGAATATAAACACACATACATCAGTACTAGTAATTTCTTAGTAATTTCCCAACTGTGCAAGTTACAAATGTTCCTCTATATGTTTGTGCAAGGATATAAAAATGTCAGGCAAAACACTCAGAGTAGGATGAAAACATGCTGATTGTGTTTTATCTGAGAGATTAAATATTATCTGAGAATAATAATTTTAAGAAGCCTTCTTTTGCCAATCTGCAGTTTTTTAATTTTTCTGAGTTATATTTTCATATAAATAACACACAGCAACAATACAATCTTTACCAAAAAAACAAAATAAAACACCTAGTAATTGCAGAAAAGGAGTAAAATATTTTAACCTAATGTTTTCTTCATGATAAATCCTGCTAATGTCTGTTCAGTTCTGTCACTCAATCATGTCTGATTCTTTGTGACCCCATGAACCACAGCAAATCAGGCCTCCCTATCCATCGCCAACATCCAGAGTTTACTCAAACTCATGTCCATTGAGTTGGTGATGCCATCCAGTCATCTCATCCTCTGTTGTCCCCTTCTCCTCCTGCCCTCAACCTTTCCTAGCATCAGGGTCTTTTCACATGAGTCAGTCCTTCACATCAGGAGGCCAAAGTATTGGAATTTCAGCTTTAGCATTAGTCCTTCCAATGAATGTTTAGTACTGATCTCCTTTAGAATGGACTGGTTGGATCTCCTTGCAGTCCAAAGGACTCTCAAGAGTCTCTCCAACACCACAGTTCAAAAGCATCAATTCTTCTGCACTCAGCTTTATTTATAGTCCAACCCTCACATCCATACATGACTACTGGAAAAAACATAACTTTGACCAGATGGACCTTTGTTGGTAATGTCTCTGCCTTTTAATATGCTGTCTAGGTTGGTCATAACTTTCCTTCCAAGGAGCAAGCATCTTTTCATTTCATGGCTACAGTCACCATCTGCAGTGATTTTGGAACCCAGAAAAATAAAGTCAACCACTGTTTCCACTGTTTCCCCATTTATTTGCCTTGAAATGATGGGACCAGATGGCATGATCTTAGTTTTCTGAATGTTAAGCTTTAAGCCAACTTTTTCACTCTCTTTCACTTTCATCAAGAGGTTCCTTAGTTCTTCACTTTCTGCCATAAAGGTGGTGTCATCTGCATTTCTGAGATTATTGATATTTCTCCCAGCAATCTTGATTCCAGCTTGTGCTTCATCCAGTGCAGTGTTTCTCATGATGTACTCTGCATATAAGTTAAATAAGCAGGGTGACAATATACAACCTTGACATACTCCTATTCCTATTTGAAACCAGTCTGTTGTTCCATGTCCAGTTCTAACTGTTGCTTCCTGACCATGGTCTGGTAGTCTCATCTCTTTTAGAATGTTTACTGTCAGCAAATATTAGAGAGCCTGCTGTGTAGATTCATTTTTATAAATACTATTATTTCAATACTTAGAAGTCCTCAAATTTACCTTTACATTTTCAAAGGGAGTGTGACATCTTAAAATTCAGAACTTGGCATATTCTTTCATCTGCCACAGTTTCCTAAATCTCTTTAGCATTCTCCTTGGAACATATGTCTCTTGAATAGCTAGTTTCTTTTTTTTTTTAATGTAATTCAAAAATTAATTTCCTGTAAAAATTTCTCATTATAACTTACCTGTTTTTGAATGACTTAGCCTATCCCAAATGTATTCTAATTTATGTTATCTATCAATATTATTGGGCTAACATATTTTCTTCCTCATTATTATATATACTTACACTGAAAGAATTAGATATATTTGTTTATCACATTGAAGTGTGACTAATATATGTCGTGCACAGTGTGAAATAAAAGGCAAACTCATAGGAAACAAAATCAGTGAATAAGACAGGCAGTTAAAAAGTTATTGTAGTAGACCATGTAAAAAAGAAAAAACAGCAAGCCCGACTTAAGGGCTAGAAACAGGAATTTTTTAAAAATACCCAAATAAAGACAATTGTTTTTCTTCAGGATCTTAAAAATAGGTAAAATTTGGGCATGTTGAAAATAGTGTGATTATATGTGTTTATTTGTATGCATGTATTGATATATGTGTTTTTTATGAACATGAGTTTGCTTGGAATTTGGAGTTAGGACAGCAATATAAATATGATACTTCATATAACATATTTCCCATGCATGTGTGCTAAATTGCTTCAGTTGTTTCCAACTCTTTGTGACCCTATGGACTGTAGCCCTCCAGGCTCCTCTGTCCATGGGATTCTCCAGTCAAGAATACTGGAGTATGTTGCAATGCCCTCTTCCAGGGAATCTTCCCAATACATGTATCGAACTCATGTCTCATGTCTCCTACATTGGCAGGCGGGTACTTTACCACTAGCACCACCTGGGTTAGGAAATACTAAATATTTAATTGTTGAATATATGGGAAATTAGTGTATCCTGGAAAATATATATATTTCAGATCATATAGTAAAGGAAAGCTAGCAATAAAGAAAATAATTCATAAATTTATAAAAGTCTTACTTAATATGTAAAGATAAGACATGATCATTTCTCTGAGCACTGAAGCTCCATGTAAGATTGTAGCATTTGATTAACAGTTTTATTTTTCTTGCTATTTGAGTCATTTCTCCCTTATAGGGTAACCTCTGTTTCAGACTTGTTTGGTGTTATAGTTTCATTAGAAAAGAGTTGTTCCCAATTTGTTCTTTCCTGCCCAGGTATGACCCTTGCTGATGTAGTTTGGAAACCTAATTCCCGTACAGCAATGGATGAGTCAGGGGTCAAACATGGAAAGCATGCCAATAGTCTTTAAGCTGCAGTTACAATTCACTTCAAGGAGAAAGAGCAAAGGTCAGGGCAGAATGGGTACTTAGGAATTTTAATAGAAAAGCTATATTTAGCTACTTGAAGGTTTAGGTTATATGTTTTTTTTTTTTTTCAAATAGAACAAAAATAAAATTGATATATATGATACCTGGAATATCAAATTATGCATATTGTTGTGAAACATGCACATTGGAATTCATTTAGTATTTTTGGGGGTGATTTTTGGTAACCTTTAATGTACTTAACATCATACTAAGATAATGGGCCGTTTAGTGTTTAAAAGTAAGTTTAAGAAAAATTTGTTCTGTTAAGTGAAATATTGATCAGCAATGACAAATGTGAACCTCTTAGTCTACTTAAAATTTCTTTGTTACAAAAAAATTAGCTTATATTAACAAGTCAGGTATATCCATAAGATAAATAATAATGATTATATAAAATAAAAACCTTATAATTTTATATTATTTGTTTATAACTTTATCCTTTGAATGTAAAAGTCATTTGCCATTTCTAGTAATTAGTTCAGTTCAGTTCAGTTGCTCAGCATACCAGGCTTTCCTGTCCATCACCAACTCCCGGAGCCTACTCAACTCATGTTCATCAAGTCGGTGATGCCATCCAACATCTGATCCTCTGTCATCCACTTCTCCCACCTTCAATTTTTCCCAGCATCAGGGTCTTTTCAAAAGACTCAGTTCTTTGCATCAGGTGACCAAAGTATTGGAGTTTCAGCTTCATTAGTCCTTCCAATGAACACCCAGAACTGGTTTCCTTTAGGATAGACTGGTTGGATCTCCTCGCAGTACAAGGAACTCTCAAGAGTCTTCTCCAACACCACAGTTCAAATGCATCAATTCTTTGGTGCTCAGCTTTTTTTATAGTCCAACTCTCACATCCATACATAACTACTGGAAAAACCATAGCTTTGACTAGATGGACCTTTGTTGGCAAAATAATGTCTCTGCTTTTTAATATGGTATCTGGGTTGGTCATAACTTTTCTCCCAAGGAGCAAGTGTCTTTTCATTTCATGGCTGCAGTCACCATCTGCAGTGATTTTGGAGCCCAAGAAAATAAAGTCTTTTATAATATAAAGTGATTATAGCAATCACTCCCCTGTTAATATGCCAGTGAGGAACAGGAAAGCCTGGCATATGACAGGCCATGGGGTTGCAAAGAGTCGGACATGACTTGGTTACTGAACAATTCCTGCTAATGGGCCAATTAATAAACCCAACAGAGTTTGAAAGTTGAAGGTAAGGTTGTTATTGTTCAGTCACTAAATAGTGTCCAACTCTTTGCAACCTCATGGACTGTAGCATACCAGGCCTGATCTTCACTATCTCCTGAAGTTTGCTCAAAGTAATGTCCACTGATTCTGTTATGTTATCCAACTGTCTCACCCTCTGTTGCTCTCCTCTCCTGCTCTCAATCTTTCCCAACATCAGGGTCTTTTCCAATGAGTCATCTCTCTGCATCAGGTAGCCAAAGTAGGGAGGGTAGATCAATTGAAATTTCCACTTAAGAAAGAAAAAAAAAACCTGCATATGTGCATAACATCTAAATATAGTTTTTAAGTATATATCTCTTAATATTTGAACTTATTAAATCTAACATTTGAAAAAATATAATTCTCAAATCATGGCATTGGTGGAATAATCTCTTAAATATTAGCTCAGATTAGCTTACAAAACTGACTTGAATATGGTATATCCTTTGTAGATGTTTCCTGGTTTTTTAAAACAATGGTTTGATTATTTATAATATTCCTTCAGTTTTAAATGATTATTGAAAGCTATATTTTTATAGAACTGTTTTGAAATATTTGTTCAGAAGTATTAAGATATTAATAAAATGCTTTGTCATGTCCTCTAAATCTTATTGTTTGCATAGTCCACCCTTTTAGAAAGTTTTTCTTTGATAATATATAATGTGCTAATGTTTAAATTTGTGTGTGTGGTTTTTTTTTTTTTAAACCTAGCAATTTACCATCCTCCTCAACAGTGGGTAATAACCCCCAAGTTTAGACACTTAAAAACACAATATTATAGCAAATATTTAGATTTTTGCATACAAACTGAAAAAAAAATTCTGTACTGCATGCAATTGTCTTTGACATGATTCATCTTTCTATATGCTAATGAGACATTTATATTTTCCTTTCTGTGTATTCTATTGTGTTACTAATACTTTTGTAACTGGCACATTGTAGATTTTATATATAATGAAACAGTAATCTTTTTGATTACATGTACTGTAAATAAAATTAAACAATTTTTATTACACTTATATTTTTGTAGTGATTGTCCAAGGAATAGTACCTATTGCTATGAAGAAAAAAAATCATTATTTTCCTTTACTATCTCTAGATTTTATATATTTTTGTGAAATATATATATATATTTTTATATATATACATATACATATATATTTCTTTGAGAAGGGCCCTTTATCTTCAATATACTCAATTCAGCTTTTTCAGTTCAGTTCAGTTGCTCAGTCATGTCCGACTCTTTGCGACCCCATGAATCGCAGCACTCCAGGCCTCCCTGTCCATCACCAACTCCTGGAGTTCACTCAAACTCACGTCTGTTGAGTCAGTGATGCCATCCAACCATCTCATCCTCGGTCGTCCCCTTCTGCTCCTGCCCCCCATCCCTCCCAGCATCAGAGTCTTTTCCAATGAGTCAACTCTTCGCATGAGGTGGCCAAAGTACTGGAGTTTCAGCTTTAGCATCAGTCCTTCCAAAGCAATCCCAGGGCTGATCTCCTTCAGAATGGACTGATTGGATCTCCTTGCAGTCCAAGGGACTCTCAAGAGTCTTCTCCAACACCACAGTTCAAAAGCATCAATTCTTCAGTGCTCAGCCTTCTTCACAGTCCAACTCTCACATCCATACATGACCACAGGAAAAACCATAGCCTTGACTAGACGGATCTTTGTTGGCAAAGTAATGTCTCTGCTTTTCAATATGCTATCCAGGTTGGTCATAACTTTTCTTCCAAGGAGTAAGTGTCTTTTAATTTCATGGCTGCAATCACCATCTGCAGTGATTTTGCAGTCCCCCAAAATAAAGTCTGACACTATTTCCACTGTTTCCCCATCTATTTCCCATGAAGTGATGGGACCAGATGCCATGATCTTCGTTTTCTGAATGTTGAGCTTTAAGCCAACTTTTTCACTTTCTACTTTCACTTTCATGAAGAGGCTTTTTAGTTCCTCTTCACTTTCTGCCATAATCTCGACCAAATTCTACCTATCCATCTATTTACCTATCTACCTTGAAGAAGGAAATAGCAACCCACTCCAGTATTCTTGCCCAAGAAATGCTATGGATAGAGGATCCTGGCAGGGCTATAATCCATGGGATCACAAAAGAGTTACACATGACTTAATAAGTAAACAACAACAACACCTATCTACCTATCATTTACTTATCTGTTTTCTAAGTTAGGTGTATATATGTATATATACTAGTTCCATATAATTTACTTTCTCATCTTAGGGATTTTGCTTTGTCTTCTCAACAAAATGAATTTAATTCAGCTTTTTTGTTTTTATTTTCCTTCAATAACTTTTCATTTCCTCCATTCCCTTTACATTTTATATTGTTTAAGATTTATCATATACTTTTTTGTGCCTTCTTGTACTTAATGGAAACAATATAATCTTTACTGAATGAATAACATAGTGTATTTAATTCATCCAATATTCCTCAATTATTCATTTATTCAACAAAAATATGTTAAACATCTTATTTGTTTTGGGCTATTATCTGTTCTGAAAATATAACAATGAGCAGAAGAAATATGTGACCTTCTTAGCTATATGACAAATAAATAGAAATGTAGGTAAGGTAGAGAAAATTTCTATAAGGAAAATTAGTAAAAATGTAAAGCACAATTTTTGAAAATGCTTAAAATATTAGATTTTTATGGATACCTCTTTAATGAAATGACAACAGAGGAGAAACCTAAAAGAAGTAAGGAATTAACCCAAATGGATATCTGGAAAAATATTATTCTTTATAGAAGGAACTGAATATACAGATGCTCTAAAGTAAAAATACTAGTGTGAAGAACAGCAAGGAATACAGTGTTCTATAATATTTCTCAGATTAATGTATTATCCTGTTTTTGTCCTCTTATCCATTATTGGGCATTTCAGCTGTTTCTCATATTTTCAACATTGTGAATACATCTGCTATAAATATTTTTTCACATACTTTATGTTTTAAATGTAAGAGTTTATTTCGAGCGTATTCTTAGGAGTAAAAGTCTTAGACCAAAGGATAGCTGTATATTTAAATTTATATAACACAAATTCCCAAAGCAGTTTCATTATTTTAACTCTAACCAGAAATGTAATAGCTCCACATGTGCCACAACACTTGAAATTATCAGAATTTTAAGTCAGAATTCTAAATATGAGTAAATTAATTTCTTATTTTCATCTTGATTTGGCATTAACATCGACTTATGAGAGTTTTAAGACATTTACTCAGTAAATTATAAGCAATAATTAGATATCATAACTAAGTCATTTTGATATTTAGCATAATCCCTGTCCGGTGTGATATAGGTGAAAAAATTAAGAATGTGCGTTTGGTATCATTCCACTGCTTCCTGATTTCTGTCCTTCTTGTAAATTTAACTGCAATTGCTTATCACTATATTATCACGGTATACAAAATGCTTTATATTTTAGCTGCAGGTATGTTTTTCACATTTCCCTGCTTTTAGTCACACTTGCCAAGCATGTTAGAAAACATTATTATACTTTAATTCAGAAATCTATTCCTCTTTAGTTCCACAGATGGATCTGGAAGGACATTAAGGTATTCCTTTCGAGAAAGTAGAAAGTTCCCTGAATTGTAAAACAATGCCCTGCCATTCATCAGATCAGAATAAAAGGCAGAGGAAACACTGGTTGCAAAGTTGACAGGGAACAATATTTCCCTGCAGGGTGCACCATAACCGTAAAATGTCACAACGATCTCTTTCTCTGAGAGAGACTACTGCTTTCTTTCCTACTGTGGAACACTGTCCTGTAAAATCCTAGACAACCAAAAACTTTGCTATTTGAAATTCTGTAGGGGAGAATGAACTACCTCCTTGCCTAGAGGATCTGAGCCCCTTTGGCACAGTCAAACAGTTTTGATTTACAGTGGAGGTAAACTTCTGCTTTCTGGCCACAGGGCTACACATCAATCTCAGTTTTGACGTCTTGAAGGAAACAGAACCCTTGGCAAACTTGCAGACCAGATATAATGCTGACCCCTTTCTCTGGATCAGGCTTTGCTGAGTCTGTCCAAACACTGTTTCCTTTAAGTGATGACTATCCCCAGCCTCCCTGCAAATCCTACATGAGCTCTAAATTTCCTTTCTTTGGGGCAAATGCTCAGAGGTATAACCTCGCTCATTGCAATGATTTAATAAAAAAAGTGCATTCCTGATGGTTTAAGACAATGAGGAGGCTCCAAGAGAGGTGACTGTGACCCTGAGTGACATCAACTGTGGACCTCAATTTAATGATAACGATTTAGGAAGTATCACTATGAACTAACATTTACTTTGTCAACAAAGGTCCATCTAGTCAAGGCTATGGTTTTTCCAGTGGTCATGTATGGATGTGAGAGTTGCACTGGGAAGAAAGCTGAGCACCAAAGAATTGATGCTCTTGAACTGTGGTGCTGGAGAAGACTTTTGTGACTCTTGTGACCCTTGGACTGCAAGGAGATCCAACAGTCTATCCTGAAGGAGACCAGTCCTGGGTGTTCATTGGAAGGACTGATGCTGAAGCTGAAACCCCAATACTTTGGCCACCTCATGTGAAGACTGGACTCATTGGAAAAGACCCTGATGCTGGGAGGGATTGGGGGCAGAAGAAGGGGAGGACAGAAGATGAGACTGCTGGATGGCATCACCGACTCGATGCACATGAGTTTGGGTGAACTCCCAGAGTTGGTGATGGACAGAGAGGCTTGGCGTGCTATGATTCATGGGGTCGCAAAGAGTCAGACACGACTGAGAGACTGAACTGAACTGAACTGAACTGAACTATGAACAAAATTAGTGGTGGTGATGGGCTACCAGCTGAGCTATTTCAAATCCCAAGAGATAATGCCATCAAAGTGCTGCACTCAATATGCCAGTAAATTTGGAAAACTTGGCAGTGTCCACAGGACTGGAAAAGATCAGTTTTAATTCCAATCCCAAAGAAAAGCAATGCCACACAGTTTTGAAACTACCACATAATTGCACTCATCTCACACATTAGCAAAGTAATGCTCAAAATTCTCCAAACCAGGCTTCAGCAATATATGAACCATGAACTTTTAGATATTCAAGCTGGATTTAGAAAAGGCAGAGGAATCAGAGATCAAATTGCCAACATCTGCTGGATCATAGAAAAAGCGAGAGAGTTCCAGAAAAAAACATCTACTTTTGTTTTACTGACTATGCCAAAGCCTTTGACTGGGTGGACCACAGCAAACTGTGAAAAATTCTTAAAAAGATGGAAATACCAGACCACCTGACCTGTCTCCTGAGAAATCTGTATGCAGGTCAAGAAGCAACAGTTAGAACCGGACATGGAACAACAGACTGGTTCCAAATTGGGAAAGGAGTAGGTCAAGGCTGCATATTGTCACCCTGTTTATTTAACTTTTATAGAGAGTATATCATGTGAAATGCTGGACTGGATGAAACACAAGCTGGAATCAAGATTGCTGGTAGAAATATAAACAACCTCAGTTATGCAGATGACACCACCCTTATGGCAGAAAGTGAAGAAGCCTTTTGATGAAAGTGAAAGTAGAGACTGAAAAAGTTGGCTTAAAGCTCAACATTCAGAAAACTAAGATCATGGCATCTAGTCCCATCACTTCATGGCAAATAGATAGGGAAACAATAGAAACAATGAGAAACTCTACTTTTTTGGGCTCCAAAATCACTGCAGATGAAAAGATGCTTGCTTCTTGGAAGAAAAGCTATGGCCAACCTAGAAAGCATATTAAAAACAGAGACATTACTTTGCTAACAAAGGTCCATCTAGTCAAAGCTATGGTTTTTCCAGTAGTCATGTATGAGACGACCCAGAGGGAAGGTACAGGGAGGGAGGAGGGAGAGGCGTTCAGGATGGAGAACACGTGTATACCTGTGGCAGATTCATGTTGATGTGTGGCAAAACCAATACAATATTGTAAAGTAATTAACCTCCAATTAAAATAAATAAATTTATATTAAAAAAAAGAAACTTGAGCACTGAAGAATTGATGCTTTTGAACTGTGATGTTGGAGAAGATTCTTGAGAGTCCCTTGGACTGCATGGAGATCCAACCAGTCAATCCTAAAGGAAATCAGTCCTGAATATTCATTGGAAGGACTGATGCTGAAGCTGAAACTCCAATACTTTGGCCTCCTGAGGTGAAGAACTAATTCACTGGCAAGACCTGATACTGGGAAAGTTTGAAGACAGGAAGAGAAGGGGATGACATAGGATTAGGTGTTTGGATGGCAATCACTTACTCAATGGACATGAGTTTGAGCAAGCTCTGGGAGTTGGTGATGGACAGGTAAGCCTGCTGTGCTGCTGTTCATGGGGTCACAAATTTTTGGTTATGACTGAGCAACTGAACTGAACTGACAGAATTTTTTAAATAATGTTTTAATTTAATCATTAAAATTAATGATTATTGTGTTTTTAGATTCTTTATATTTTCTCATTTGTATTTTGTAACAATTCAGTTTTGAATTAAAAAAGAAAAAATCAAGGAAGCCCAAAAGAAATATTTTATTACATCTGCATGCTTAAGTGTTTTCCATTTCTTAAAAAGTTGAATATATTTATTTTTAGAGATGTCTGCTTTTATTATTTAAATTCAAGTTTTCTTTGGTAAATAAATTTCTTCCTGCTCTTCAATATGCAAATCAGAGATTAAGCTTGTTAAATTAGTCTCTGGCAAAGGTATTTAACTTATGAAACTTAACAATGTCAACTAAAAAGCTCCAAGAGGCATTGATATATGTATTACAGTCCATCAAATGTTCAATTTTTACATAATTCATTTTCTAAAAATAAATTTATTATAATCCAAGAGACTGAAATTTCATCACAAGATTACACTGTCTTTAATAATTTGTTATAGTCATCTTCTTTGTCTCAAAAACCAGGGGAATTCCCTGATAGTTCAGGGGTTAGGACTCCATGCTTCAATGCAGGGGGCACAAGTTCGATCAAAGGTCAGAGAAGTAAGATATTTACTGCATGCTATGCAGTGTGGCCAAAAGCAAAGAAACAAAAATACAACAAACAAAACAAAAACCCAGTGGCAGAAAAGGAGTATATGCTTAAAAAATTAATTAAATAAAATTATTATTTTAAAGCAAATCTGAGTAAAGTACACATCAGAATATTATTTCATGGGAGATTTTGTGTTTCTTTTCATCTACATATATATGTGGCATGATGTGGTGATATGGTACCAAATTATGACATTGACATTAAGCATTTACTAAGTATATGCAGCACATAACAAAAGACACTTTTGAATAATATTTCTAGAAAGCAAAAATCCATTTCATTTCCATTATTTTGCCATATTTTTCTAACATTAATAGGTATTTTTAAAGCTACTTTACTATGATATGGATCATCTTGAATATGTTCCACATACTCTCTATTTTTGTGATTGGTCTTTTCTAGGTACCAGAAATATTTTGAATTTTCGAAAGACATTTCAGAACTCTATTCTTATGAAGGAAGTACATTATATATAATCAACTATATATATATTTATAATATTCAACATCATTTAACCTGATTATATGCATACTAATATCACATAAATCTTTATGAATAAGCTGTTTTATTAATATAAAACTTATAAATAAAATATGAAGGGGGCATTTTAAAGTTGCTTTAGTAGTATTTTTAGTTATATGTTCTTCCTTCTTTGTAATAAACTGTGCGTGTGTGTGCCTGTGTACTTTTTCTCCAAAACAAAACAAGTGAACATAGACAGTTGATAATGTCATTTCGGCAGTACACTAATCGAGGAAATGAGCTGTGTAGTTCTCCTAGCCTTCATCCCTTGAAAACATGATTGTACCTTATTCTTCAGATCTGGGGATGGCAGCTTGCCTTCAAACATGTTTTTGGTGGACATAAGAAAGTTTATTGATTTTTAGTTATTTTCTGTTGTTGCTATTTTAAGGATAATGGCTTCTAAGCTCCTTAAATGTCAGAGCTGAATGAAGAGTTTCACTTAATTTTCCTAAGATGTTTGTATAATTTTATGACATTTTATCACATCGATTCATATAACTGAACTACAGTTCAATTTAAGAACTCTTCTGTCAGCAAAGGAACTTGTTACCCCATGGACTGTAGCCCACAAGGCTCCTCTGTACATGAGGATTCTCCAGGCAAGAATACTGGAGTGGATTGCCATACCCTCCTCCAGGGGATCTTCCTAACCCAGGTATTGAACCCAGGCCTCCCACATTGCAGGTGGATTCTTTACCATCTGAGCCATCAGGAAAGACCCCTATCACATAGATTCATATAACAAATTACAGTTCAAATTAAGAACTCTACTGTAAGCAAAGGAACTTAGTTTGAAAGAACATTAAAGACATGCCAATTAGCAGATAAGCTTCATAAAACACATTTAGCACTTTCTTTTGTAAAGTGTTAGTTACTCAGTCGTGTCCTACTCTTTGTGACCCTGTGGACTATTGCCCACCAGGTTCCTCTGTACATGGGATTCTCCAGGCAAGAATACTAGAGTGGGTTGCCATTTCCTTCTCCAAGGGATCTTCCTGATCCAGGGATTGAACCTGGGTCTCCCATATTGCAGGCAAACTCTTTACTGACTGAGCCACCATATGATTTTTGTAAAGGTTGAGATTTTTTACAATTTCACTTTGAAATTATTTTGTAAAGGTTGAAAGGAAAATGCTTACCTTGGAAATCCTGTGGTTGTCCTGCTCCAGTATTATAATTGGGGAAGAGAAGACAAGTATAATTTTTCACAAGCATTGTATCAATTAATTGAAACAACTGCATTTTAAGTACTACACTCAAATATTTAAATACAGAAGCATAATGTTAACAACCACTGCAAAAACTAATGGTAAAATGTATTGACATGTCATAATTAGTTTGCTTCCTGTGCTTTTCTCTATTTTGATCATGCCTGTGAAATTTCATTAGATTAAGAGGAACTGCCTATGACATTTTCTTGTGATGAATTAGTATAAATCTAGAGATTTTATTTGTGATAATGTAAATCAATTGAACAGAAACTTAAACATTAAGAGTCCAGATGCATTTCATATAGTGTCCTATGTAAGTAGTGACCATTTTAAAGTCCCTAAAATTGTAATTGTAATTACCATTTCTTTCTTTTCTTATATTGTCCACCAGTATCTGTTTGTACATCTGTTTTTGACTCTTTTCTGTGAATTTAAAAAGAATAAGCACATTCAGGAATGAGACTGATAACTGTACTGAGAATTATCTCATTACATCTGACATTATGTATCTGGCAGATGGTTGGAAAAGATAGTTTCTTATATTCTGCTATTTTTGTTTCCTTAGCATTAGCATTAGAGAAATTCAGAAATATAAAGGAAAAACATCATTTTTCTTTTAAAGGGCATGCTTTATGTTAATCTCTAACTCTCCTTGTGGAAGAGGCAATCTGAGAAGTAATTTTGTTAGAGAGAAGGAAGAAAGGATATAAACAGGTCAAAGGTATTATGCAACCGTCAACATCATAAATTATTTTGTATTATGCAATGATGCACTGATTTTATATACAATTAAGACAAATGATTTTGTCAAATAGTTTTACTACGAAAAGGATTGTCAAAGATTTTTGTATTTACTTTCTGGGGAATCTAGGATATAAAATACATTTTCTATAGAATGCTTTGGAATTTACATTTCTTGATGATTTGCCAATGATGTAACATGGTAAGTAGGTCATGGACTTCAATTAACTCACATTTAATTTTTTAATGCCATACTAATCTGGGGTCTCAAAGAGACAGACATGACTGAAGCAACTTAGCATGCACATACGGAATCTACTAGTGATCTGCATTTTGGTGGCTAAATAGGATGAGCTTTAACAGGAAAAATCTCAAATAAGAAAGAAAGTATTGCATTAAATAACTTTTCTTTCTATCCTGGACAGTCTTTTTTTCCCAAAGCATTTGGGACTGTTTATTTGCTGATTGAAAATATTGTTTAAAGTGAGGATCGTAAAATTTAACTTAAACCTTCTCAACATTTCATTTAAAATATAACTTTGAAATATTACACATTACATTTAAGTAATAAAAACTTAAAATACACACATGGACACACATACACACAGTAACTTTGCTTTTTCAAAGTATTTTATGCCTGGTTTTTATCATGTCTTTCCAAAATGTATTTTTTTCCTGGCAATACACTTTGAAATTCATATGAATATTCTGTAATTAAATATCAAGTACTACTAGCATAAACAAGTTTGAAATAAAACAAGTGATTTTTCACAAGTACACGTATCATTTTATAGGTAAATAAATATCTCTTAGATGTTTATCTGCTAGTCACAAACATTTAGCATTAGCAGTCTGTTTTTAAAGGAGTTTAATGATTAATCTACTGATTCTGTTCAAATTTTATTGGAATTTAAAGAGCACTTTTACTTTAATAAGTAACCTATTGAGTGACTATCAGTTTATAGAACTTACTGGAAACATAAAAACCCCACATTACTAAACATGCAGAAAATACATGTATATGTTATACATATACAGTATGCAGCAAACTGTTTATATGCAGAAATAAGACAATCTCTGAAACAAGAAAATAAGAAGAACCCTGAAACAAGAGAGAAAATTACCAATATGTATCAAACTAAGGTAATGCCAAAGAATGTTCAAACTACTGAACTACTGCACTCATTTCACACACTAGCAAAGTAATGTTCAAAATTGCCCAAGCCAGGCTTCAACAGTATGTGAACTGTGAACTTCCAGATGTTCAAGCTGGATTAGAAAAGGCAGAAGAACCAGAGATCAAATTGCCAACATCCATTGGATCACTGAATAAGCAACAGAGTTCCAGAAAAAATATCTACTTCTGCTTTATTGACTATGCCAAAACTTTAAATTGGGTGGATCACAAAAAAACTGTAAAAAATTCTTAAAGAGATGGGAATACCAGACCACCTGACCTGTCTCCTGAGAATCTGTATGCAGGTCAAAAAGCAACAGTTAAAACCGGGCATGGAAAAACAGACTGGTTCCAAATTGGGAAAGGAGGACATCAAAGCTGTATATTGTTACCCTGCTTATTTAACTTATATGCAGAACACATTATGCCAAATGCCGGGCTGGATGAAGCACAAGCTAGAATCAAGATTGCTGAGAGAAATATCAGTAACCTCAGATATGCAGATGACACCACCCTTATGGCAGAAAGTGAAGAACTAAAGAGCCACGTGATGAAAGTAAAAGAGGAGAGTGAAAAGGCTGGCTTAAAACTCAACATTCAAAAAACTAAGATCATGGCATCTGGTCCCATCACTTCATGGCAAATAGATGGGGAAACGATAGAAACAGTGAGAGAGTTTACTTTCTTGGGCTCAAAAATCACTGCAGATGGTGAGTGCTGTGGCCATGGAATGAAAAGACACTTGCTCCTTGGAAAAAAAGCTATGACCAACCTAGATAGCATATTAAAAGCAGACATTACTTTGCCAACAAAGGTCCATTTAGTCAAAGCTATGGTTTTTCCAGTACTCATGTATAGATGTGAGAGTTGGACTATAAAGAAAGCTGAGTGCCAAAGAATTGATGGTTTTGAACTGTGGTGTTGGAGAAGACTCTTGAGTCCCTTGGAGAGCAAGGAGATCAAGTCAGTCAAGCCTGAAGGAAATGAATCTGAATATTCATTGGAAGCACGAGTACTAAAGCTAAAACTCCAATACTTTGGCCACCTGATATGAAGAACTGACTCACTGGCAAAGACCCTGATTCTGGGAAAGATTGAAGGCAGAAAAAGAAGGGGATGACAGAGGATGAGATGTTTGGATGGCATCACTGACTCAAAGGACATGAGTTTGAGCATGCTCTGGGAGTTGGTGATGCTGCATTCCATGGTGTTGTAGAGAGTCAGACATGACTGAGTGAGTGGTCTGAACTTGGGAGAAGAAAATATTGCCAACTAATTTTAGAAGGAGTGATTTCCTCCTTCTCTCAAACTCTCCAAGATATATTAAGTTAAAAAATTAAGAGGTGTAACAAAAATTAACTGCTTTCAATATATGAAAGGAGAGAGTATGTGTGTTCATATATTTGCATAAAAACACTTGTGAAAAACATAAATAAATGTGCTAAACTTACAGAGAGGTAGTGTGAGTAAACAGCAGTGGAAGCAAAATTCACTGCTGTATGTATTTTCATGGTTTTATTTGTCAACCTTGTGATTTTATGAACTGTTCAAGCTATAGTTTGTTGTTGTTTATCTAGATCGAGTCTGACTCTCTGCAATCCCATGAACTGCAGCATGCCAAGCTTTCCTGTCCTTCACTGTCTCCCTGAATTTGCTCAACTCATATCAATTAAGTCATTAATGCCATTCAACCATCTCGTCCTCTGTTGCCTCCTTCTCCTCTTGCCCACAATCTTTCCCAGCATCAGGGTCTTTTCCAGTGAGTGAGCTCTTTGCATCAAGTCGCCAAATTACCAGAGCTTCAGCTTTAACATCAGTCCTTCCAGTGAATACTCAGGGTTGATTTCCTTTAGGATTGACTGGTTCAATCTCCTTGCTGTCCACGAGGCTCTCAAGAGTTTTCTCCAGCACCACAGTTCAAAACCATCAATTCTTTGGTGCTCATCCTTCTTAAAGGTCCAACCCCCACACCTATACATTACTCCTGGAAAAGCATAGCTTTGACTATATGAAAATTTGTCAGCAAACTGATGCCTCTGCTTTTAATACACTCTCTACCTCTGCCATAGCTTTTCTTAGTTCCCTTTTTATTTGAGCTATTCATATGATATCTTTGGTGAAATGTTTTATTTTATTCACAATTTTGTGTACACATTATATTTCAATAGTCTTTTAAGAAATACCATAAACCAACGTTAAAGTTGACAGAGTGTGGTCCACTGGAGAAGGGAATGGCAAGCCACTTCAGTATTCTTGTCTTGAGAACCCCATGAACACTTTGAAAAGGCAAAATGATAGGATACCAAAAGAGGAACTCCCCAGGTCATTAGGTGCCCAATATGCTACTGGAGATCAGGGAAGAAAGAACTCCAGAAAGAATGAAGGGATGGAGCCAAAGCAAAAAACAATACCCAGTTGTGGATGTGACTGGTGATAGAAGCAAGATCCGATGTTGTAAAGAGCAATATTGCATAGGAACCTGGAATGTCAGGTTCATGAATCAAGGCAAATTGGAAGTGGTCAAAGAAGAAATGGCAAGGGTGAATGTCGACATTCTCGAAATCAGGGAACTAAAATGGACTTGAATGGGTGAATTTAACTCAGATGACCATTATATCTATTACTTCGGGCAGGAATCCCTCAGAAGATATGGAGTAGCCATCATGGTCAACAAAAGAGTCTGAAATGCAGTACTTGGATGCAATCTCAAAAATGACAGAATGATCTCTGTTCGTCTCCAAGGCAAACCATTCAATATCACAGTAATCCAAGTCCATGCCCCAACCAGCAACACTGAAGAAGCTGAAGTTGAACGGTTTTATGAAGACCTACAAGACCTTTTAGAACTAAGACCCAAAAAAAAGATGTCCTTTTCATTATAGGGAACTGGAATGCAAAAGTAGGAAGTCAAGAATCACCTGGAGTAACAGGCAAATTTGGCCTTGGAATGTGGAATGAAGCAGGGCAAAGACTAATAGAGTTTTGCCAAGAAAATGCACTGATCATAGCAAACACCCTCTTCCAACAACACAAGAGAAGACTCTACACATGGACATCACAAAATGGTCAACATCGAAATCAGATTGATTATATTCTAGGCAGCCAAAGATGGAGAAGCTCTATACAGTCAACAAAAACAAGACCAGGAGCTGACTGGGGCTCAGATCATGAACTCCTTATTGCCAAATTCAGACTCAAATTGAAGAAAGTAGGGAAAACCGCTAGACCATTCAGGTATGACCTAAATCAAATCCCTTATGATTATACAGTGGAAGTGAGAAATAGATTTAAGGGCCTAGATCTGATAGGTAGAGTGCCTGATGAACTATGGAATGAGGTTTGTGACATTGTGCAGGAGACAGGGATCAAGACCATCCCGATGGAAAAGAAATGCAAAACAGCAAAATGGCTGTCTGGGGAGGCCTTATACATAGCTGTGAAAAGAAGAGAGGCAAAAAGCAAAGGAGAAAGGGAAAGATATAAGCATCTGAGTGCAGAGTTCCAAAGAATAGCAAGAAGAGATAAGAAAGCCTTCTTCAGCGATCAATGCAAAGAAATAGAGGAAAATAACAGAATTGGAAAGACTAGAGATCTCTTCAAGAAAATTAGAGATACCAAGGGAACATTTCATGCAGAGATGGGCTCGACAAAGGACAGAAATGGTATGGACCTAACAGAAGCAGAAGATATTAAGAAGAGGTGGCAAAAATACACGGAAGAACTGTACAAAAAAGGTCTTCACAACTCAGTTAATCATGATGATGTGATCACTAATCTAGAGCCAGACATCTTGGAAAGTGAAGTCAGGTGGGCCTTGGAAAGCATCACTATGAACAAAGCTAGTGGAGGTGATGGAATTCCAGTTGAGCTGTTTCAAATCCTGAAAGAAGATGCCGTGAAAGTGCTGCAGTCAATATACCAACAAATTTGGAAAACTCAGCAGTGGCGGCAGGACTGAAAAAAGTCTTTTTTTTTCATTCCAATCCCAAAGAAAGCCATTGTCAAAGAACGCTCAAAGTACCGCACAATTGCACTCATCTCACATGCTAGTAAAGTAATGCTCAAAATTCTCCAAGCCAGGCTTCAGCAATACGTGAACCGTGAACTTCCTGATGTTCAAGCTGGTTTTAGAAAAGGCAGAGGAACCAGAGATCAAATTGCCAACATCCGCTGGATCATCGAAAAAGCAAGAGAGTTCCAGAAAAACATCTATTTCTGCTTTATTGACTATGCCAAAGCCTTTGACCGTGAGGATCACAATAAACTGAAAAATTCTGAAAGTGATGGGAATACCAGACCACCTAACCTGCCTCTTGAGAAATCTGTATACAGGTCAAGAAGCAACAGTTAGAACTGGACATGGAACAACAGACTGGTTCCAAATAGGAAAAGCAGTATGTCAAGGCTGTATATTGTCATCCTGCTTATTTAACTTCTATGCAGAGTACATCATGATAAAGGCTGGACTGGAAGAAACACAAGCTGGAATCAAGATTGCTGGGAGAAATATCAGTAACCTCAGATATGCAGATGACACCACCCTTACGGCAGAAAGTGAAGAGGAGCTAAAAAGCCTCTTCATGATGGTGAAAGAGGAGAGCGAAAAATTTAGCTTAAAGCTCAACATTAAGAAAACGAAGATCATGGCATCTGGTCCCATCACTTCATGGGAAATAGATGGGGAAACAGTAGAAACAGTGTCAGACTTTATTTTTGGGGGCTCCAAAATCACTGCAGATGGTGACTGCAGCCATGAAATTAAAAGATGTTACTCCTTGGAAGAAAAGTTATGACCAACCTAGATAGCATATTCAAAAGCAGAGACATTACTTTGCCGACTAAGGTCCGTCTAGTCAAGGCTATGGTTTTTCCTGTGGTCATATATGGATGTGAGAGTTGGACTGTGAAGAAGGCTGAGCACCGAAGAATTGATGCTTTTGAACTGTGGTGTTGGAGAAGACTCTTGAGAGTCCCTTGGACTGCAAGGAGATCCAACCAGTCCATTATAAAGGAGATCAACCCTTGAATTTCTTTGGAAGGAATGATGCTAAAGCTGAAACTCCAGTACTTTGGCCACCTCATGCGAAGAGTTGACTCATTGGAAAAGACTCTGATGCTAGGAAGGATTGAGGGCAGGAGGAAAAGGGGACGACCGAGGATCAGATGGCTGGATGGCATCACGGACTCGATGGACGTGAGTCTGAGTGAAATCCGGGAGATGGTGATGAACAGGGAGGCCTGGCGTGCTGCGATTCATGGGTCACAAAGAGTTGGACATGACTGAGCAACTGAACTGAACTGAACTGAACTGAACGTTAAAGTGTTAATCATTCAGTTGTGTCTGACTTTTTGTGACCCCATGGACAGGGTGAAATATATCACATAAAATGCTATGACTTTATTCTTTATTTTTTAATATTAAAATATCTATGTTCTTCAAAGTTTTTAAAAGCAATTCTATTCTCATAAAAGAATTTGTATTACTTTGATCAGTATGGTAACCCTAATGAAACAATGTGAGCATGGTCACTCCAGAGATTTATGATTTAAAAAATGGTTAACATGTTATTGACCCTGCTTGATTTATGCTATGTAATTTAAAATATAATAATTCAGATAATTAACATACCCACTTCCTTGCAGGGGGATATTTTATAATACGCATATAAAAAT
The DNA here is from genome assembly GCF_014754425.2 of Oryx dammah. NCBI lineage: Eukaryota > Metazoa > Chordata > Mammalia > Artiodactyla > Bovidae > Oryx > Oryx dammah. The sequence goes on from NW_024070208.1 coordinate 57,235,980, forward strand.
GTTTGTAAATATTCACTAACTTTGCCAACTTTTTAGTCATAATAAAACCTAATATGTTTTGCATTAATAAAAATGCACTAATTCTGAAAATATAATAATAAAACAATTGAAGTATTTATGGAAGTATTGAATTTTCAGTGAGGAAAATTTCAGTGTTACGAGTTTTCAATTTTCCTTTTCTATGAGGTACTTCATAAATGTTAATGATATAAACCCTTAAGAAAGGCAGTCAAATTGCCATTGAATACTCCTTGTTCCCATTCCATCCGAATGCAAACTAGATCTACCCAGACTATTTTCTAGAGTTTTATTGTAATAAAGTTGCCAGGTTAAGCAAATAAAAATACAAGGCACTCAGTTAAACTTGAATTTCAGATATTCAACAAATATTTTTTGTTTTAGTAGAAACATACTCATGCAATATTTGGGGCATACTCATATAAAATATATTTGCTATATTGAAGCTCAAATCTAATTAGGCTTTTTGTATTTTATCTGGCAACCCTAAGTGAAAGCCTCTAGATCAAATTTGTTCAGATAATATCATAAATTTGGGAGAGTAATAATGCATTTTACTTACTTTAAAGATGGACGCCATTTTATTAAAGTGAGCCTCAAATGATACCAGCTGTTTTAGTAAGACCAATAGTAGTATACTTTCATTCTCAAAAGTGCCCTACATTGAAAGTGTTATAAACTGTATGTGCTTTGAAAAGGGATAAGCCTTTCTTGGGTTTCTACTATTCTTTGAAACATTCCTGTGTTTCAATCACAAACTTTAATCACTAGAAACACAGACATGAATAATAACATATAAGAAGCTCACCATGCTTTCTGGGTTATATTTATGCAAAATAAAAAGTCTATAATATAAAACTAGCAACTTTATTTTTAGTAAAAGCTTTCTCTGTTACCTGAGAAAAGAAAGACCAGAATACAGGTGCTGTGACAGCAAGATAATCATTGTAGCACTATTAACAGAATCAGTTCAAAAGTCCTATGTACTTCCCAGCCAATAATAAGGAATCCACATTTATTTTTCCAAAAGCCGTACTCATGAAGATGAGATATCCCAGGGTTGATCTCCTTCAAAACACTGGCAATTTTACCTGTTTCCTCTGCCTCTTTGAAACCCAGCTTGTAAATCTGAAAGCTTTTGGTTTCACATACTGCTGAACAAATGCCCTAAATTGATCCCTGTTACAGGTACTCTCTTTTATGAGAATAGAATTGCTTTTAAAAACTTTGAAGAACATAGATATTTTAATATTAAAAAATAAAGAATAAAGTCATAGCATTTTATGTGATATATTTCATCCTGTCCATGGGGTCACAAAAAGTCAGACACAACTGAATGATTAACACTTTAACATTAAGTTCAGTTCAGTCCAGCAAAATGGAATGATTGCCTGGGCTTTTATATTTGAACTTCAAGGACTTTTTTAGGTCTTTATTTCATTTTCCCTACTCTGAGCAAGCATCTCATTATCCTGTATGCACTGTGTTCATGCAAATATACTTGATTCTATATCTGATTCAACTGCCTCAATTATCAGGTCTTAGCTCTCCAACCTGACTTACTGTCTTCTTTCCTTATTGTTGGATTAAATTTGCTAGATCAGATAGAAAACAGCTGATAGCCAAAAGAGAGAAAGAAAGGAGAGGAGTGGGGAAGATGGGGAAGGGAGAGAGAGAGAAAGGGAGAGACAGAGACAGGGAGTACAAATGCCTTAAATTGATCTGTTACACATACTCTCAATGGCAATCCAGTCCAGTATCCTTGTCTGGAGAATCCCACGGAAAGATAATCCCAAGGATAGAGGAGCCTGGCAGGCTACAGTCCATGGGATTGTAAAGAGTCGGACATGACTGAGTGACTCACACTTACACACACACACACACACACACACACGTGCGCACGCGTGTGCACGCAAACATACTTTCAAGGGTCTCTCAAGAGTCTTCTCCAGCACCACAATTAGAAAGTATCAATTCTATCACATTTGTATGTGACTACTGGAAAAACCATAGCTTTGACTCTCTGGATCTTTGTTGGCAAAGTGATGTTTTTGTTTTTCAATATGCTGTCTGGGTTTCTCCTAGATTTCCTTCCAGGGAGCAGTGAAAGTGAAAGTTGTGTCCAACTCTTTGAGACCCCATGAACTATACCATCCATGGGAGCAAGTATCTTTCAATTTCAGGGTTGCAGTTACTGTCCACAGTGATTTTGGAGCCCAAGAAAATAAAGCTCGTCACTGTTTCCACTTTTCCCCCTTCCATTTGCCATGAAATGATGGGACCAGATACCATGATCTTAGTTTTTTTTTTTTTTTTTTACCTAAGATAAGCTTTATTTTTATTTTTTTGAGTTTTTATGAATGCTGAGTTTTATCCAGCATTTCACATTCCTCTTTCACCCTCACCAAGAAGCTCTTTTGTGCCTCTTCACGTCCTGCCTTTAAAGTGATGTCATCTGCATATCTGAGGTTGCTGATATTTCTCCTGGCAATCTTGATTCCAGCCTGTGATTCATCCAGCTTGACACTTGGCATGATGTACTCAGTATAAATTAATAAGCAGAGTGACAATATACAGCCTTGTACTCCTTTCCCAATTTTGAAAGCAGTACAAATTTCCCAGTCTGTTGTTCCATGTGCAGTTCTAACTGTTGTTTCTTGATCTGCATACAAGTTTCATAGGAGATAAGTAAAGTGGCCTAGTAATCCCATCTTTTTAAGAATTTTCCAAAATTTGTTGGACATGACTGAGCGACTGAACTGAACTGAACTGAACTGAAAATTTGTTATGACCAACACAGTCAAAGGTTTTTGCATAGTCAATGAGGCAGAAATAGACATTTTCCTGGAACTCCCTTGCTTTCTCTGTGATCCAGTGAACACTGGCAATTTTACCTCTGTTTCCCCTGCCTCTTTGAAACCCAGCTTGTAAATCTGAAAGCTTTTGGTTTCACATACTGCTGAACAAATGCCCTAAATTGATCCCTGTTACAGGTACTCTCTTCCCACCTACAACATTCTCTGTGATAATAACTATATATAAACAATATATACTTACTCCTGTCTCATTCTTCTTCCTTTTTTTTTTTTTGAACGTTTCCATCAAATATAAACTCAACCTAATATTTTTAGTCCTAAAACAAGTCCCTGTCTTCCACATCATTTCTAGGCTTTGCTCCACTTATTTATTGCTAAACTTTTCCCTCTATACAATATTCATTCTTAGCTCTAGATCTCTCAGTAACTGTGATCATAAGTGACTATTAAAAGGAGGGGAAAATATGATTATTCATTATTCTAGTAACCTAAGGATTCATAGTGTTTTCTCTGTTTTTAAATATTAACCTCTTATTCACATAACCACCCCCTTCAATCTTGAAAAGAATCACTTTCACTTATCTTAACCATGGGAGCAAGATTTAGAATATCCTTGACAAAAGATAAGAAATCCTCATGCAAAATCACACTATTTTAATGTGGGAAAATATGAATTAGAATAGCTTAAAATCATTCAGATATTGCACTAGTTTTTTACATTATAATATTGCAAGGCAATATTAACAAATTAAATACTTTACAAATGTAAAAAAGCATGATACTTAAAGCTATGGGAATTATGAAGATCACTGGATTAATTGGCAGAAAATGAAGATAAATTTGGTATTAGGTATACAGTCAATTATTTATTTAGGGAAATACATCACTGCTAAATTCAATCCAAGGGATTTACTTAACATGCTTATTAAAAAAATCACTGAAAGCAATACTCCAAATGAGCTCTAAAAAGAGAAAGTTCTGTTCATAACTTATTTTACCAGAATAATACATCTATATTAAAATTGCTAAAAATTGCTAAATATAACTGGATGAGTAAATATAAATGATCATGCAGGGTTCAGTTAAAATCAGCTGAAGTGCATTTCGTCTTATCTTATAGGAACAGTTTTCATTGACAAAATTTCATATATAAACATGAAACCAATGAGTTATCTGGAGGTTAAATTAAACCAATGTTATTTGGTCTGTGAAAGACCAATTACTAATAGTGGGAATTCAGCTGTTTCTTACTTCTACATGATTAAATCCACTCCACCTAAACAAAGCATTTTACTGCCTAAGTTATCGTTCTTATAAGTTTAAATAATTTCATGTCACTTACCTTTAACAAAATGTCAAGTTTCAGCTGCCAGAGTTGCAATGAATAATACCATTTCAGTAAACACAAGATAAGTGTTTTCAGATTTAATAAAAACATCCCCTTCCCTGGTGGCATAATATCCTTCCCTGGTAAAGAATCTGCCTGAAATACAGGAGACCCAGGCTCAGTCCCTGGGTTGGGAAGAGCCCTTGGAGAAGGAAATGGCAACCCACTCCAGTATTCCTGCCTGGAGAATCCCATGGACAGAGGAGCATGGTGAACTACAGTCCATGGGGTAGAAAAGTAGGACACAGTTGAGTGAATAATACACAAAAACATCCCCTGGGTGCTACAAAACCTCTTTTAGATAGCCAAGAAAACTATGTATTGGCTAAACTATGCAAAATAATAGAGTAATTTAATTGAACATGTAAGATCCTAAATATTGTATCAATCATTTTTGAATCTTCAGTTTTCTCAAATAACAGTTAATCTTTCCTTTTCTAGACATGAAATGTGTGTTATTCAGGCAGTGATGATAATTGAAAAAATCAAATAACCTATAAATCCATTTGATGCATATATTTCATATAAAATGACTTGAATTTTTTAACTTGCATTATGTTATTCATAAAGGTATATAAAATGAAATTAATTATATTCAATATCAGTTTGATAATATATTTTCAGATTTATTGACTATTTCTTTCAGATAGAAAATTGAGATATTTTTACTGAATGTTTTACTTCTGAATATACTGTTATTACCCTTCTCTTTTTTATTTTCAAAAGACTTCAGGAGCTTTGTAACCATGGTTGAAAAACAGAGAAAAAAGAAAAATAATAATGTTTTACCTTCTCCTTATCCTTCCTCCTTTTCTTATATGTGATGCCTTATATATCCTTTCAAAAACAAAAATGAAATTTTTATTTAAAACATTTAAACAATAAAATCAAGCTAAAGCACTGTATAAATAAATAGTAGTATATTTTTTACATATAATAATGTTAATAATTAATAAGAATTGATTAAAAATTTCCTTTTCAAAATCTTTTCATTAATATAGGCAAAATTTTGATTTTGTATTTTTTATCTTGCACAGAAAAATATATTGATATTTGATTAATAGCATTTATAAATTAATAATAAATTAATTCTTAGGTAAAAATAGAGCTATTTTTGTTATTGTGTACTGAGATACAGCTGTCTCAAGTTTTGACTCTTTTTCTCTTGCCCCAAAGTTCATTTAATTCTTATAGTCCTCTTGCACTCTTTCCATCTCTCTCTGTCTCTGGTGCACACACACAGACACACAGATGTATTTAACATACGAATGAACAGAAAATGTTGAAAAAGCATGGTGAGTGAATAAGAAAGATAATGAAACATAAATATGATGAGTATGAGAAAGAATAAAGTTATGGGTGGGGACCATGTCATATTCTAAAATCAGAAGGAGATTCCAGATTATCTGAGAAATTAATTTCTACATTGATGGCATTAAAAATCAGTGAATCTCAATGGCCAGATGTAAAAGAAAATAGTTTTTTTAAAAAGAAGACAAACAAAATGAAAAAAGACTTCTAATAATGGCTGAAAGTGAAAGTGATAGTTGTTCTGTCTTGGGAGACTCTTTGAGATCCCAGGACCTATGGACTGTAGCCCACCAGGCTCCTCTGTCCATGGACTTCTCCAGATAAAAATAATGGAGTGGTTTGCCATTCCCTTCTCCAGGAAATTGTCCCGATCCAGGAATCAAACCTGGGTCTCCTGCATTGCAGGCAGATTCTTTACCGTCTGAGTACCAGGAAAGCCCCAAAATGGTTGTTGATGATGAAAATGCAGGTGTGGTTGCTATATGGAGAGAGGCTAAGAGAGGCTGCTGAGAAATCAATAGCAAGCAGATTATTCTGGGGTTGTGTATCATGTAAGGATTTCCATTTCTCCTTTGAGAATACTTGAAAGATATTTTCAGGTAATAAACATGGGAAGACATCCATATTTAGCTGCCCTGTGGAAAAATGGCTGACAAGAAGTAGCAGGGGCAACAGGGGCTGGATGTGCTACCCTCGTAAATGACTGCTAGAATTGTACCTTCATTCATTGTGTTACGTAGGAACTATTTATCATACACAAGCTGAACCTAGTTTAGACCTAATAATGGGTTTCCAAAGTTTTGCTTTCTTATATCAGTTGTACTTTGACAACTGAGTTGTCAAATGAGTTGTCCTTTGAGGCCAAAATGATACATTTTATAGTTATGTATATTGAATAGTATGAAATTCATAAGGCTTTTTTCCCCTGCTGACAAAGTATAAACATTACCAAAAAAGGGTCCATATTAAATGTTTGGCATTAGAAAATTACAAAAGGAATTGGAAAATAGGTGGCATTTTGTCATTTGTGGTGCACTGAAATTTGACCAGTGCCAAGTAGCAAACAACTGTATGACAACTCTGCTAAGTATATAATACTCACTTATTATATGCATGCATGCTAAGTCGCTTCAATCATGTCCGACTTTTTGTGTGGCCCTGTGGACAGCAGCCCACCAGGCTCTACCATCCACAGGATTCTCCAGGCAAGAATACTGGTGGGAGTAATATATTTCCACCCTTTACAATGGAAACCAAAAATATATTTTACAAGAACATTATCTTATATTACATTGGCAAGGAAGTATAGCTATTTTTTTCTTTATCACAAAATTTAAAGCAGAATACATCTCATATCTAAATAAAAATTACAGAACACTATTCTGAGAACAGATGTTGATGTCACAGTGAAGAGGAAAGTATTTGAAGGACCCTAAGGGGAATAAACGGAGAAGGCAATGGCACCCCACTCCAGTACTCTTGCCTGGAAAATCCCATGGATGGAGGAGCCTGGTAGGCTGCAGCCCATGGGGTCGCTAAGAGTCTGACACGACTGAACGACTTCACTTTCACTTTTCACTTTCATGCATTGGAGAAGCAAATGGCAACCCACTCCAGTGTTCTTGCCTGGAGAATCCCAGGCACGGGGGAGCCTGGTAGGCTACTGTCTATGGGGTCGCATAGAGTCGGACATGACTGAAGCGATTTCGCAGCAGCAGCAGCAGCAGCGGGGGGGAATAAAAAGTGGAGTTGAAAAAGTAAAAGGTACAGGAGGGGCTGGGATTATTATATTTAAAAAATGAAAATAAAAACGGTACAAAAATGTATTTCTCCACCTGAAGGTGTGGAGCATCATTATATAGAGATTGCTTCATTATTAGTGTCGGAGTGTGTGTGCTCAGTTATGTCTAACTCTTTGCAACCCCAAGGACTGTAGCCTGCCAGGCTCTTCTTCCATGGGATTCTCCAGACAGGAATACTGGAGTGGCTTGTCTTTTCCTTCTCATGGGGATCTTTCTGATCCAGAGATAGAACCCATGTCTCTTGCATCTCCTGCACTGGCAGGTGGATTCCTTACCAACTGTGTCACATTATCAGTTCAGTTCAGTTCAGTCGCTCAGTCGTGTCCGACTCTTTGCGACCCCATGAATCGCAGCACGCCAGGCCTCCCTGTCCATCACCAACTCCCGGAGTCCACTCAGATTCACGTCCATCGAGTCCGTGATGCCATCCCACCATGTCATCCTCTGTCATCGCCTTCTCCTCCTGCCTCCAATCCCTCCCAGCATCAGAGTCTTTTCCAGTGAGTCAACTCTTCGTATGAGGTGACCAAAGTACTGGAGCTTCAGCTTTAGCATCATTCCTTCCAATGCAATCCCAGGGTTGATCTCCTTCAGAATGGACTGGTTGGATCTCCTTGCAGTCCAAGGGACTCTCAAGAGTCTTCTCCAACACCACAGTTCAAAAGCAGCAATTCTTCAGCTCTCAGCCTTCTTCACAGTCCAAGTCTCACATCCATACATACTACTGGAAAAAACCATAGCCTTGACTAGACGGACCTTAGTCGGCAAAGTTATGTCTCTGCTTTTGAATATGCTATCTAGGTTGATCATAGCTTTCCTTCCAAGGAGTAAGTGTCTTTTAATTTCATGGCTGCAGTCACCATCTGCAGTGATTTTGGAGCCCCCAAAAATAAAGTCTGACACTGTTTCCACTGTTTCCCCATCTATTTCCCATGAAGTGATGGGACCGGATGCCATGATCTTCGTTTTCTGAATGTTGAGCTTTAAGCCACTTTTTCACTCTCCTCTTTCACTTTCATCAAGAGGCTTTTTAGTTCCTCTTCACTTTCTGCCATAAGGGTGGTGTCATCTGCATATCTGAGGTTATTGATATTTCTCCCAGCAATCTTGATTCCAGCTTGTGATTCTTCCAGCCCAGCGTTTCTCATGATGTACTCTGCATAGAAGTTAAATAAGCAGGGTGACAATAGACAGCCTTGACATACTCCTTTTCCTATTTGGAACCAGTCTGTTGTTCCATGTCCAGTTCTAACTGTTGCTTCCTGACCTGCATACAGATTTCTCAAGAGGCAGGTCAGGTGGTCTGGTATTCCTATCTCTCTCAGAATTCCCCACAGTTTATTGTGATCCACACAGTCAAAGGCTTTGGCCTAGTCATTATTAGTACAGGAATGCAATTTGAGTTTCCTTCTAATGGTCTAAATTTTGATAGCCATATTTTATAGGTATTTTAATAGTTCAGTTTCTCTTTACCATGCTTATTTTAAAGTGAAGAGGAAATGTGTCATTGCATAAGTTTCTCACTAATATCACAATGAAAGTAGGTGGGTCGGATCTTTCAGGCAATTTCTCAGGGAGGCAAGATCCTCTTGTTATGTGGCTCTGTCACAGGAGTCCTTTGCTTCTAGTTTAAAGACTTCAAGGGGCAGAGCACAGGGTAAGCAGGATCTATAAGTGACCCAGGTACCTCTGTTCCCATTCTTTTGCTCAATCTCATTATATAGATCCTCTAAACTACAGGAGAGACTGGAGAATAAGTATTTCTGTGAGTTTAAGAGATAAATGGCAGTTTAACACTTAGCAGTGCCTCTTTCACTCAGTATTTAACAATATTCTATACATAAGCCTTTACCCAGATAATACTGTAAATTTGCCTATTGAAATATCAAAGTTCACATCATGAAGGACCTCAGTTAAAACAATCTGATACCTTCATCTTCACAACATTTCCTGAGATATCTTCTACTATATTCCCTGTCTGGGCCTTCAGATGATATTCAGAACCTATGTAACACTCCATAGTTCTAAATTCACTGCTGCTGCTGCTAAGTCGCTTCAGTCATGTCTGACTCTGTGCGACCCCATAGACGACAGCCCACCAGGCTCCCCCATCCCTGGGATTCTCCAGGCAAGAACACTGGAGTGGGTTGCCATTTCCTTCTCCAATGCAGGAAAGTAAAATGTGAAAGTGAAGTTGCTCAGTCGCAACCCTATAGACTGCAGCCTACCAGGCTCCACCGTCCATGGGATTATCCAGATCTCTTGAATCTTTTCATTTCATCTATCATGGAAAGTGTTGAAGATAATTCTTGGGAAAATAGTAGATCCTGTGTATCAGTTAGAAAAGGAAGAGAGAAAAAAGAAACACACACATTCAAATGCAGTGAAATTGGAGGCTATTTTCTGGTCACTAAGTGCAAAAACACAGAAAAACAAAACAAGATGGCTGGGATTGCCACATATGAAGAATATGCTTAGCTCTGGAGCAGCTTTACTTTAGACTTGATAGCTATTTAAGGTATCTAACACATCTTTCAACATGAGAGATCACTAGAACATTAGAAGTATGTTTTGCTCCCCTCCCCTTTTTTAAGAGTTTCTTATAATACCTCTGCCTGGATTTGTACGTGCAGGCTTTCTCTTTTCTTTCGATTATTGTCTCTCTTAAGGCAGCATTCTGTCTGAACTGTTATTAAATTTCAAGAGGATAAGGGCACTCAATCTGAAATGTGTAACTGAGAACAAAATTTATGAGGACTGCACTTTATGATTTGTGAAATATTAGGCAATGAGATTAGTCCCACCTTCTGGTTCCAGTCAAAACTTAGAACACTAAGACTCCTCAAGGTTAAACATATTATTAAAGGTCATGAAAATAAATATCCAGCATATTCCCTGGTGGCTCCGATGGTAAAGAATCTGCCTGCAATGTGGGAGATCCGGGTTCAAGCCCTGGCTTGGGAAGATCCTCTGGAGAAGGGAGTGGCAACCTACTGCAGTATTCTTGCATGGAGAATTCCAAGAACAGAGGAGCCTGGCAGGCTAACATGGGGTTGCAAATAGTTGGACATGACTGAGCAACTAACACTTTTCACATCATATAATCTTAGAATGTATATCTTCACAATCCAGGTCCAGTGATTTCCTTTCCATATCTTGTTCTACAGACATATTTTGTGTAAAAGCATTTTTTAAGCTACATTTTGTTTTACATTTATATGTGTATGCATTGAATGTAACTATTAACTTCTAAAAAGACTCAAGCCTTAATGTTTATAAAATAAATAAGCTCATGACAACTGAAAAAGTGTCATTTCTAGAGCAAATTCTATCATCCATTACTACTGTTGGTATAATTGAGACTTCCTCTCTTAAGTATTTTGCAAGCAAACATAAATGTAAGTGATCTGGAAGTTAATGATAATATCTGTCCATTGTTCATTGCAGCACTATTTACACTAACTAGACCATGGAAGCAACCTAGATGTCTACTGGCAGATGAATGGATAAAGGGGTTGTGGTACCTATACACAATGGAATATTACTCAGCTGTACAAAGGGACATATTTGAGTCAGTTCTAATGAGGTGTATGAACCTAGAGCCTATTATATAGAGTGAAATAAGTCAGAAAAAGAAAAACAAATATTGTATACTAATGCATATATATGAAATCTAGAAATATGGTACTGATGAAATTATCTGTAGGGCAGCAATAGAGGCACAGACATATGGACATGGGGTCAGAGAGGAAGAAGAGTGTGGGATGTATGGAGAGAGTAACATGGAAACTTACATTACCATATGTAAAATAGATAGCCAATGGGAATTTGCTGTATGACTCAGAGAACTCAAATCAGGGCTCTGTAACAACCTAGAGGGGTGGGAGGGAGGTTCAAGAGGGAGGGGATATATGTATACCTACATATATACCTATACACCTATATATACCTATACACCTATATATACCTATATACCTATATATACATATATACCTACTTATAGCTGATTCATGCTGATGTTTGGCAGAAACCAACAAAATTTTGTAAAGCAATTATCCTTCAATAAGTGAAATTATACATTTGATATTTATTACTATTTTTGAGGGATTCTCAGATAGCTCTGTAGTAAAGAGCACCTTACCCGGTCTCCTGTGTAGCCCCAGGAGACATGGGTTCAATTCCTGGGTTGGGAAAATCCCTGGAGAAGGAAATGGCTACCCACTATAGGGTTCTTGCCTGGGAAATCCCTGGACAGAGGAAACTGGTGGCTACATTCCATGGGGTCACAAAGGGTGGAACACAACTAAGCATACAGACATACTAGTTTAGAACTATAGAAAATTGCTACTATTGTTTCAAAATGTTTCCATATTAGAAATCTGATTTAAAGTTATCAGCATATAATTTGTTGGAATGTTTAAACATAATGATTTCTAAACCTCATTAGGCTATTTTTAGTATTTTTAATAATTGTTTAACATTACTATACTTCAGTTAAGTTCAGTCGCTCAGTAGTGTCCGACTCTTTGTGACCCCATGAATTGCAGGACGCCAGGCCTCCCTGTCCATCACCAACTCCCGGAGTTCACTCAGACTTGCATCCATCGAGTCCATGATGCCATCCAGCCATCTCATCCTCTGTCGTCCCCTTCTCCTCCTTCCCCTAATCCCTCCCAGCATCAGAGTCTTTTCCAATGAGTCAACTCTTTGCATGAGGTGGCCAATGTACTGGAGTTTCAGCTTTAGCATCATTCCTTCCAAAGAAATCCCAGGGCTGATCTCCTTCAGAATGGACTGGTTGGATCTCCTTGCAGTCCAAGGGGCTTTCAAGAGTCTTCTCCAACACCACAGTTCAAACACATCAATTTTTCAGCGCTCAGCTTTCTTCATTGTCCAACTCTCACATCCATACATGACCACTGGAAAAACAATAGTTTTGACTAGACGGACCTTTGTTGGCAAGGTAATGTCTCTGCTTTTGAATATGCTATCTAGGTTGGTCATAACTTTCTTCCAAGGAGTAAGTGTCTTTTAATTTCATGGCTGCAGTCACATTCTGCAGTGATTTTGGAGCCCCCTCAAAAAAAAAAGTCTGACACTGTTTCCACTGTTTCCCCATCTATTTCCCATGAAGTGATGGGACCAGATGCCATGATCTTAGTTTTCTGAATGTTGAGCTTTAAGCCAACTTTTTCATTTTCCTCTTTCACTTTCATCAAGAGGCTTTTTATCACTTAGCAAAAAGTGATATTTTCAGTAACTCAGTTCTAGGCCAAACTCTTGGGAGCTCTTGTATATCTGAAACTACTGTTCTGTTCATTCCAGTGTAAAAACAATAATGCCACAATTCTATATACTAAAAAGACTCTTTTATATCAGTTGAAGGAAAACTTTTGTTTAAATGCCATTCAGTAATTTCAGATTTTACTTAATATAGTGAGTTCTTAACTTATTACCAATAATTGATATGATGACTCACAGTCTAAACACTTTTTGAATTTCTGTATTTTCCTCTCAAACACTTTCACATACATACTTACACAGCCACTAATTTCATTATCCTCATATTAACACTAAAAAGTGCTTTTAAATGAAATATGAAAATAAAGTTTTTTGAATTGTCTTTTTTGCCTACCTTAGGTGATTTATTTTAAAGAATTGGTAAAGCTCGATTAAAAAAAAAAAGAAAAACTTCAAACTAAAAAAAATTATTTCTATTATAATGGCATGATCAGATATGTTTCTGGCCCAGAGATATGGATACAAATCAGAAATATTGGAAAAGATAAGCTAAATAAGATTTTTTCCTACTTTGAACTTAAGTGATCCTGTCACAACTTCATAGATTTTGACAGAAGACTCCTGGTTCAGAGACAAAGGCTTTTATTACTCATATCTGAGGTACGTGTACACACCAGCCATTCCTTTATTCCTCAAAATCCCTTGGGAGTAATACAGAGGTAGGCTCAGGTGGATGTTGTGAATATAGTGGGTTTCTTTTGTCACACTGAGGAAGCCTGAGATTAGGAAATATCAATCTTACAAGGGGCTGCTAATAATCTTAACCTTTGTTTAGGAAGAAGGTGTTATTATCCTGGCTAGGAAAAAAATCTATAGTTCTATTCACACATGGCCCTAAAAGATTTTGGTGTTCTTTGAACAATATATGTGGTTATATGTTTTGTGTTTAAAGATTCTTCAAAGTAAAGACATACATGGAAACATGGGCATATCCAAATAGTTTGGCCTGTGTGTCAATAATCAAGAACGAGAGAAATTGGGAAATAAATGTTTTTTTTAGAGGCCTAGGAAGGAGTTTTACTGGTATATCTATAGTAATAATTCAAGTTGTATCTTTTGTATCACATATCAATACCCAAAAAGCATTTCCTGCATATGAAAATTAGTGCACTACTTGGCCTGATGGCTTTTCCAGATACCATCTTTGACATTGAAGATCTTATGGATTATACTTATGGATGCAATAGGTGGTAGAAATGATGACTTATGCATGGGTTTCATATTAAGGACTGTCATTATCTAAGTCAATATCCTACAAAATAATGATTAATTACCTTTATGGTCATCCTATCATTCATTCTGAATATAAACAGTCTTGCTCATGTAATTCCCAGTAAGCTTTTCTTATTAATGCTTTCTTAAATATGAATCAACCAGCAACATTGAAGACATACTTAAAGAAGTATGAAAATAATAAATAAAAGGTTTAGAGAGAGTTATAAATTTTATTGGAAGAAAAGTTATGACCAACCTAGATAGTATATTAAAAAGCAGAGACATTACTTTGCCAACAAAGGTCCGTCTAGTCAAGGCTATGGTTTTTCCAGTGGTCATGTTTGGATGTTAGAGTTGGACTGGGAAGAAAGCTGAGCACCAAAAAAATGATGATTTTGAACTGTGGTGCTGGAGAAGACTCTTGAGAGTCCCTTGGACTGCAAGGAGATCCAACCAGTCCATCCGAAAGGAGATCAGTTCTGGATGTTCATTGGAAGGACTGATGCTGAAACTGAAACTCCAATACTTTGACCACCTCATGCAAAGAGTTAACTTATTGGAAAAGACTCTGATGCTGGGAGGGATTGGGGGGTAGGATCAGAAGGTGATGACAGAGAATGAGATGGCTGGATGGCATCACTGACTCAATGGACGTGAGTTTGGGTGAACTCTACTAGTCAGTGATGGACAAGGAGGCCTGGCATGTTGAGATTCATGGGGTCACAAAGAGTCAGATACAACTGAGCGACTGAACTGAACTGATACATTTTATTTCTATATTTTAAAACAGCATTATGGGCAACTATTCCAATAAACACTAATTTTCATCTCAGAAAGATTTTGTAATAATATAAATCCATAAATGAGGAAAGTGAGCTAGTCGAAGAAATGCTCAACAGTAAAAGATTATTGTTTTAAAAATTCCATATAAGTTTGGAAGACACAGTCAATGTTGTTGCTGTTGTTTGGTTGTTTTGCGACCCCATGGACTGCAGCATGCCAGGGTTCCCTGTCCTTCACCATCTTCTGGAGTTTGCTCAAACTCATGTCCACTGAGTTGGTGATGCTAACCAACCATCTCATCCTCTGTCTTCCCATTCTCTTCCTGCCTTCTATCCCAGCATCAAGGTCTTCTCCAATAAGTAGCTTCTTCGCATCTGGTGGCCAAGATATAGGAGCTTCAGCTTCATCATTAGTCTCCAGCGAATATTCAGGGTTGATTTCTTTTAAGATTGACTGGTTTGATCTACTTACAGTCCAAGTGACTCTCAGAAGTTTCTTCCAACTCCACATTTCAAAGCATTAATTCTTTGGTGCTCACCCTTCTTTATGGTTCAATTCTCACATCCATACATGACTACTGGAAAAACCATAGCTTTGACTACATGGACCTTTGTTGGCAAAGTAACGTCTCTGCTTTTTAATATGCTGTCTAGGTTTGTCATAGCTTTTCTTCCAAGGAGCAAGCATCTTTTAATTTCACGGCTGCAGTCACCATCTGAAGGGATTTTGGAGGCCAAGAAATGAAATCTGTCACTGTTTCCATTATTTCCCCTTCTATTTGCCACTGAGTGATGGGACCGGATGCCATGATCTTCATTTTTTGAATGTTGAGTTTTAAGTCACATGACAGGTATCAATGACACATTCAATGCTTTTTCATAAATAGAGGTGAAACCAGCCCCTCAAATGAAAGAAACAAACAGAAAAATATATAATTGAAAAGGAAAATTCCAAAAGGGGTTGGATTGTCTGTCTTCTAACTAATAAGAGATGCAAGTATATAGAAAACAAAAATAAGGTAAGAAGAAATTAGTAAAGCAATTAAAAGGGAAGATAAAGTCTCTTTAGAATACACACACACAAAGTACTAAGTGTAAGCGATTGGCTCCATACGAGGAAAGGTTTGTTTTACATTTAATAAGGTCACTATTTGTATGAAACAACCAGCCAAACTACTAAGAAAAATTGTCAAAATGAGGCAAAAAAATATTCAAAATAGTGAAGTTAATGAACTTCAAGTCAGGTACTGTGAGTTCAAATAAATACTGCTTTCAAATAGGAAAAAAATATGTAATATCTTCATTTGTACTAAATAATGCTATACAATATATATTTTATACATATATACATACATGCAATACACTATAATATATTCTGTATATTCTATACAATTATACTATTATACTTTTAGCTTTAATTTTGCTAAATATGATGAAGAAAATTTTTATTTTCAGTAGTTTAAAGTAGATTTAAGCAAAGGTTTGTGTATTACAATACATGGAAGGAGTAAAAATGTTTTAAAAGGCCAAAGGTATCCCATTACTTAAAAATCATTAAATCTAGTACAGCCACTATGGAAAACAGTGTGGAGATTCCTTAAAAAATTGCAAATAGAGCTGCCTTATGACCCAGCAATCCCACTGCTGGGCATACACACCAAGGAAACCAGAATTGAAAGAGACACATGTACCCCAATGTGCATTGCAGCACTGTTTATAATAGCCAGGACATGGAAACAACCTAGATGTCCATCAGCAGATGAATGGATAAGAAAGCTGTGGTACATATACACAATGGAGTATTACTCAGCCATTAAAAAGAATACATTTGAATCAGTTCTAATGAGATGGATGAAACTGGAGCCGATTATACAGAGTGAAGTAAGCCAGAAAGAAAAACACCAATACAGTATACTAACACATATATATGGAATTTAGAAAGATGGTAATGATGACCCTTTATGCAAGACAGCAAAAGAGACACAGATGTATAGAACGGACTTTTGGACTCTGAGGGAGAGGGAGAGGGTGGGATGATTTGGGAGAATGGGATTGAAACATGTATACTATCATGTAAGAAATGAAGTGCCAGTCTATGTTCGATACAGGATGCTTGGGGCTGGTGCATGGGGATGATTCAGAGAGATGATATGGGGTAGGAGGTGGGAGGGGGATTCAGGACTGGGAGCTTGTATACACCCATGGTGGATTCATGTCAATGTATGGCAAAACCAATACAGTATCGTAAAGTAAAATAAAGTAAAAATAAAATTAAAAAAAAAATCATTAAATCTGATGAATGTGAATTTGGCAATTAAGTCTTTAGAAATAGTCTTCATTAAGTGACTTGTGTCTGATATTGGCCAAGATGACACTGATTTTAAATTACTGTTAATTTTTTCCAATCATCCCATTTATATATGAACTGATCATGGTTATTGGCTTCACTGCTGCCACTAAAGTAAAAAGAAAACAGCCGACTAAAGTACATTCACATTTTAATTAAGGATGAACTATGAATATATTACATGATTACTAGGACAATTCTGGACATAATAATAATCCTTAATTAACTTTTTACATTGACTATTGTAAATATTCCTGACATGTTATTTCTAAATACTCTCAAGTTATTTCTGTCTTCACTCATGTATTTAAACAGATAAAAATATTATTGCCAGGGTTGAATAGTCACTGGTGTTTCTTCTCTTTACTTTGGAGTAATGGACATGCATCCATGTGTGCTAAGTGGCTCCAGTTGTTTTCAACTCTTTGCTACCCTATGGAGCCTGCCAAGCTCCTTTGTCCATGGGAATTCTCCAGGCAATTGTCCGTGTCCTCCTCCAGGGGATCTTCCTGATCGATGGATTAAACCCACATCTCTTATGTCTCCTGCAATGGCAGGTGTGTTCTTTACCACTAGTGCCACCTGGGAAGCCCACTTTGGAGTCATGCGCAAAGTAAACACTGCAAATGAAAATTTCAAGGACACACATATAATTTTCTGGCCAAATTAAAACAATATGAAACAATTTATTCTAAGGTTAATTTATTCTAACCTTTCCATCTACAAAGTATTTAATTTCTTGACTTTTGGGAACAGAATTTTATTTTGAAAATTGCTATTTAGAAATACAGTTGGGTGTTTTCTTACCGAAATTATTTTAGAAAGCATGATAATGCATGCTTCCCAAGTGATTTTTATATGTATAAAGAAAAGAGAAATTTTAATGACTAACAAACAGCATGAAATGCTGAAACAAATGGAAAAGAAATGCACTTTGGAGCTAGCACAGTTTATCAAGTAGGAGTAACAATAAATATAGAATTGTTGTAGGAGGAAGCCTGGGAACAGTTAAAGAAAAATCAGTTAGGATTTAGGATTTTCAGAATAAAATAGAATAACAGGTATTGGAAATATTTAAATTACCAAATATGGATAAACCCATTTGGTTCTGCTTTTTTTTTTTTTTGAATGAGGAAAAAATTGTTAGCATCTGTTATTATTTAGCCCACTATAATTCTGACATTAGCAGGTTTCTGAAAATTTTCTTTCCTAATATGCAAAGAATCCTATTGGTATTATAAGTCAGTGATATTAAAGAAATGCTTGAGATTGTAACCTCTCCTTTTTCCTTCTCCTGTCTCTCTTTCTCCTTCCTGTCTCTCTCTCTTTACTCCCTCACTCTGCCTCTCTATCAAATCTCTATAAACCACTCTGATATCATTAAGCATTATTTTGAGCTTTGGATATTATTAAATATTTCTTAGTAATTTATGTTAGTAATTTATTCTGATTACTGTTATTAATCACTGAAATATTATAAGGAAAATTAAGGACTATTTTGGAGTTTTCATTATATATTTGACTGAAGATTGATGAAATTAGTCATAAAAAAACACTGAAAAATCAAAGAGATCTGTTTTTGGATTGTGCACATATATAGGCTTTATTTTTTTTCATTTTTAGTTGAATATTTATAGAATTACAGCTTCTGATTTGTACTAGTAGTTATATAAACACTAATTTAATAAATTATACCTTAAATTGTTTTCAAACAACAGATTGCATGATAGCTATGCCATTAACCAAACTCATTTGTTAAATCTTTATTATTTCCTTCTTAATGTCTTTGATTTTTAAATTCAATAATAAGGCTCTCTGGGGAAAACAAGAAAGACAATTAAGTAGGTCCAAAACCAACTTTAGAGATAAGAAGTAGAACCTTGGTGAGTTTCATGGTGAAAAGTGTGGACCTAGGATGAGAGAATTAAGGAATACCATTTATATAGTATTATCAAAGTGATTGAATGTATGTGAAGTGAAGTGAAGTCGCTCAGTCGTATCCAACTCTTTGTAACCCCATGGACACCAGGCTTCTCCATCCATGGGATATTCTAGGCAAGAGTACTGGAGAGGGTTGCCATTTCACTCTCCAGGGAATCTTCCCAACCAAGGGATCGAACCCAGGTCTCCTGCATTGTAGACAGACGCTTTACTGTCTGAGCTACCAGGCAAGTCCATAGAAACTATTTTATGATAGACAGGGAACCCTGGTGTGCTGCAGTCCATGGGGTCACAAAGAGTTGGACACGACTGAGTCATTAAACTGAACTGACTATTTTATGATAGAAGTACAAAATTAGTTAACACTAAACCACAAAACATCATTGAGGAAGATGAAGCAAAATCCATTTTAAGGAAAGAATATACATGTTCATGAATAAGAAGATATTTAAAGATGCCGGTTAAGTTGATCTGTAGATTCAATGCATTCTTAACAAAAAATGATAGCTATTTGGAGGGGGAGAGCCAAATATATTCTGAGAAATTATAAAGGAATACAGATGGCCAAAAATAACCAAGACACACTTATAGAAGGAACATAAATTAGGAAGTCTTAACTAATACATATTAAATCTTGTTTAATTGCCAAGTTTTGTCCTACTCTTATTTTGTGGCCCCCAAAAAGTTGGCTTAAAGTTCAACATTCAGAAAACTAAGATCATGGCATCTGGTCCCATCACTTCATGGGAAATAGATGGGGAAACAGTGGAAACAGTGTCAGACTTTATTCTGGGAGGCTCCAAAATCACTGCAGATGGTGATTGCAGCCATGAAATTAAAAGACACTTACTCCTTGGAAGGAAAGTTATGACCAACCCAGATAGCATATTGAAAAGCAGAGATATTACTTTGCCAACAAAGGTCCATCTAGTGAAAACTATTGTTTTTCCAGTGGTCATGTATGGATGTTAGAGTTGGACTGTGAAGAAACCTGAGCACTGAAGAATTGATGCTTTTGAACTGTGGTGTTGGAGAAGACTCTTGAGAGTCCCTTGGACTTCAAGGAGATCCAACCAGTCCGTTCTGAAGGAGATCAGCCCTGGGATTTCTTTGGAAGGAATGATGCTAAAGCTGAAACTCCAGTACTTTGGCCACCTCATGGGAAGAGTTGACTCATTGGAAAAGACCCTGATGCTGGGAGGGATTGGGGGCAAGAGGAGAAGGGGACGACAGAGGATGAGATGGCTGGATGGCATCATGGACTCGATGGATGCGAGTCTGAGTGAACTCTGGGAGATGGTGATGGACAGGGAGGCCTGGCATGCTGCGATTCATGGGGTCACAAAGAATTGGACACAAATGACCGACTGAACTGAACTGAACTGAAAAAGAGACCGTAGACTGCTAGGCTCCTCTGTCCAGTGGGATTGCCCAGGCAAGAATACTGAAGTGGGTTGCCATTTCCTTCTCCAGGGGATCTTCCCAACCCAGGGATTTAACTCATGTCTCCTGCATTGGCAGGTGGATTCTTTACCACTGAGCCATCAGGGAAGTGTATATTAAGTCTTACTAGCCATTAATTAAAGATAATGTTATGCAAGAAGTCTGATGCATAAATTTACATATTCTATATATCAATGTATAAAGTTCAAGGGTAGGAAAAATTAGTATGTCACAGCCATATCAGTGATGATATTTTCGGAAGTAAGGGTTAGTGACATGTGAGAGGTCTGAGGTGGCTATCATGCTAGTAACATTCTATTTCTCTACCTAAATCATGGTTGTATGAATGAGTTTACATTATGAATATTTAATATGCCAGATAGTTATGATTTAGAAATTTTTCTATAGGTAGATTATATTTCAATAAGCATTTATTTCAAATATTAAAATTATTTATTTATTGTATATATTAGATACAAATGACTGCCCTCATTTTACACATGCAAAAACTGAGTCACACAATATTGCAAGTTTGCAGTTAATCACTGCCAAGATAAGTATTCATGTACTTTTATTTCATCCAAAGTCCATGTCTTTATATAATAATAATACTATCTCTGATGAAAACCTGAATTATTTTCAGTGGGGAAACTGAAAATTGCAGTACTCATTTGGTTGGAAAGAAAAGTAGAATAGGGTTAGAATGATTAAAAGGTTAAGTGAAAATATTAGTTGTTCTGTTGTGTCTGACTCTGCAACTCCATGGACTGCCGGGCTCCTCTGTCCATGGAATTCTCCAGGTAACAATACAGGAGTGGGTAGCCATTCTCTTCTCCAGGGGATTTTCCCAATCCAGGGATCAGACACAGGTTTCCACCATTGCAGGCAGAATCTTTACTGCCTGAGCCGCCAGGGAAGCCCAGAGTGATTAGAATCAATGATAAATATAAGCACTAAATTAAATTTAAGAGATAGTGACATGGATTGAAGGTGTGCCCTTCATTGATTTTACATGTTATGTCTTTCACTGTAAAGGCTGAGGAAATACACATTTAGAAGAGTTTTCAAGGTAAATGATGGATTTAACACTGCTCTGATCTCACAGCAGGTTATTACAGAAGGTGAAATTCTTTTGATTTTTCATATAAGAATATCATCATTTCCCCAGGCTTCTAATTTTATTTTATTTATTTATTTTTTGCGTGTGAAGATAGTTTATCAGCCACTGAACATAGCTGTCAGTTTTACATTTACTTAAAATTATCTGTATTCTTGATTACTACCTGTCTAGATTTATTGGAATATTTTATGCAACAGTTTATTTGAAACAGTCTTAAATCCTTTGCTTTGGCCAATAATTTTATTAGAATAAAGTCTTATTGCAATGTTTTCTTCACAGAAAAATGTAAGAAACTTGCTTTTATACCATGCAAATATAAAAAGAAACACATCTTAAGAGTGTATCCTATTATACTTGACTGAATTTCAAAAACTTAAGTAAATAGAAAATAATGTTGAAAAACTGATGTAGTGACTCACAATTTGATCTGTTTCACTACTAGTTGAATAACTTTTTCAAGGGTAGATATTAAGATAAGGAGGCATTTATACAAATTGCTACTTCTGATTCCTCCTACACTCACTGTGACTAAGTGGTGTTGCCTTCCATGGTTCTAAAAGAGTAAAATGAACTAGTGTACTTAGTTAATGAGATGGTGTCCCCACTCCCCTGCCTGAAAGTTTTTCTCAGAAACTTACAAAAAGAGAAATAAATCCAGTGATAACATGTATGTGAATCTCTGCATGTAAATTTCAGTCATAAGACAGAGAAAGAAAGATTTTGAGGACATTTAAATCTAAATATTGACTAATATTTGCATAATAGAAATAAACACTAGAATGAATATTAGAGGGTCTCAGTTCTAGGGGTGGCCCACAAAAGATTCTGATGCTGGGAGGGATTGGGGGCAGGAGGAGAAGGGGACAACAGAGGATGAGATGGCTGGATGGCATCACTGACTTGATGGACGTGAGTCTAAGTGAACTCTGGGAGTAGGTGATGGACAGGGAGGCCTGGCGTGCTGCGACTCATGGGGTCACAGAGTTGGACATGACTGAGCAACTGAACTAAACTGAACTGGACTGAACATCTAGAATTTCACAGATCACATACTGTTGAAGCCTGGCTTGGAGAATTTCAAGCATTACTTTGTTACTTTGTGACATGAGTGCAATTGTGGGTAGTTTGAGCATTCTTTGGCATTGCCTTTCTTTGGAACTGGGATGAAAACTGACCTTTTCCAGTCCTGTGGCCACTGGTGAGTTTTCCAAATTTGCTGGCATATTGAGTGCAACACTTTCACAGTATCATCTTTTAGGATTTGAATAGCTAAACTGGAATTCCATCACCTCTACTAGCTCTGTTTGTAGTGATGCTTCCTAAGGCCCACTTGACTTCACATTCCAAGATGTCTGGATCTAGGTGAGAGATCACACCATCGTAGTTGTCTGGGTCATGAAGATCTTTTTTGTATAGGTCTTCTGTGTATTCTTACCACCTCTTCTTAATATCAGAGAAGGCAATGGCAACCCACTCCAGTACTCTTGCCTGGAAAATCTCATGGATGGAGGAGCCTGGTGGGCTGCAGTTCATGAGGTCATGGGGAGTCAGACACGACTGAGCAACTTCACTTTCACTTTTCACTTTCATGCATTGCAGAAGGAA
Organism: Oryx dammah; assembly: GCF_014754425.2. Taxonomy (NCBI): domain Eukaryota; kingdom Metazoa; phylum Chordata; class Mammalia; order Artiodactyla; family Bovidae; genus Oryx; species Oryx dammah. Next base: position 57,259,068 of record NW_024070208.1, read on the forward strand.
ATGGCAACCCATTCCAGTGTTCTTGCCTGGAGAATCCCAGGGACAGGGGAGCCTGGTGGGCTGCCATCTATGGTGTCGCACAGAGTCGGACACAACTGAAGCAATAGCAGCAGCAGCAGCAGCTTCTTAGTATTTTCTGCTTTTGTTAGGTCCATACCATTTCTGTCCTTAATTGTGCCCAACTTTGCATGCAATGTTCCCTTGGTATCTCTAATTTTTTGACGAGATCTCTAGTCTTTCCCATTCTATTGTTTCCCTCTATTTCTTTGCATTGATCACTGAGGAAGGCTATCTCTCCTTGCTATTCTTTGGAACTCTGCATTCAAATGGGTATCTTTCCTTTTCTTCTTTGCATTTATAGAAATTGTCAAATTCTACTGGCTTGAAAGTGCAAAGACTTTCCCAGGAGCAATAATAAATTCCTTGGTCATCTAATATGGCATTTGTCAGATCCAGTTTTTTTGTGAGTTCTTCCCCTTGATCTGCATATTTTCCTTTGAGACCCCGGCTCTCTCTGGGCATTCTTTCTTCAGTATTATTAGAAAATAATTACACTACAGTGTCAAATAAAAACAATGGATAGTCATCCAGTGTTGGCTTCACATTCTTATAGACTTCCTCCTGCTGAAATATGTTTGATAGTCTGAAGATGTACCTTTAAAAAGTGAATATGATTTTGTACGCCATGCTTTTCAATTTTTTTGGAAATAAATTCCAATCAAACAGTTTTTCTAATTTAACTTTTTCCCAGAAACTTTTATTTGCAAGAGCATCATCCAAAGACTTTATGTGGATGTAGTTCTGAGTATTAAGGCTATGTCATTGTGTATTTTTCCACTTTTTCTACTTGTCAGGAAAATACTTAAAGTATATCTGATAAATGGACACAGCTAGATAAGGAACACTTCAAATACCTTGTAAGCCAGTAGTCTGAAATCTGTATATTACAGTAACATCTTAGTTGTGAACACTGATACACTGGGGAGGGGGGGGGCAGGGAACACTCATGGTTAACTTCTTTTGGCTTCTTAAGCCCTTCAGGACTCCAAAATATCAAATTCAAAAATTTTAGATAGTAGCGCACAGGCAGAAAACTCCTTCCTTTTTGAATTTCTACCCTATTACCTTCTCATCTTACATTAAGGCAGATTAAGCCTGAATTTACCTCTTTCATATAATTTGGCTGAAAGCACCAAAATGTGGCCAACATACAACAGCATTAAACATTTTTCTATAATTTTCCCACAATAACACTTTGGTTGGAATATGTTCTGGCTTCTACAGTGACACAAGTCACTCTTTAATCATATGTTTTGTTTTGTTGTTTCCTCTCGTATAAAAAGGATCATCAATTTTCCAGTCTGTCTCCAACTTTTCCCTGCCTATTCCTTGTTCACTTCTACTAAGCTGATGCCAACATTTTTAGGTTTTGTAGCAATCCACTTCCAGATGCAGAATTCTCTCTTGGCTAAAGTTAGGTTGAGCTGACAATGATATAAAATCCAAGATATTTCATAGACATGTATTTCTTTTCAACATAAAAGCTCTGAGAGTAATCTAGTTATGGTGGCTCCATGATTGTTATAGAGGAAAAAAAAAAAAATCTGTCTTCTCAACCAAGCTTGACTTGTGACCCCTGATTCATTGTCCAAGATTTTTCTTTATTCCCCCCCAAATGTCACATATATATTCCAGGTTGCAAGAATGAGGAAGGGAAATAAAAAGGAAGGGGAGAAATGGAGCATACTAGTTATTCTTAGGAAGTTTCCTGGAAGCACTCTTCCCAAGTTGTTGTTCAGTTGTTGAGTTGTGTCAGACTCTTTGCCACTCCATAGACTGCAGTGCACCAGGCTTCCCTGTCCTTCAGTATTTTCCAGAGTTTGCACAAACTCATGTCCATTGAGTCAGTGATGCTATCTAACTATCTTATCCTCTGTCACCTCCTTCCCCTTTTGCTTTCAATCTTTCCAAGCAGCAGTCTTTTTCAATGAGTCAGCTCTTTGATTCAGGTGGTCAAAATATTATGTGGACTGAGATGGTTCAAAGGAGAACAAGAGATGATTTATTATTCCAGGTTCTCATGTTCCCTGTCATATTTAGGGTTTTGTGACAATGGAATAAGAGGGATAAACATTAGTAAGCAACAAATCTTTTTTTTTTGAATAAAGTTAACATATTAATGTAGAGATAAGATATGGTTTTAGACTTGAGAATGATGAATAATCTTGGCTAGCTTCTAAATACTGCTCAGCCATTCTTGTAATCACCTCTAATTGCCTTCTATGATGATATTCTTCAATATAATCCACACAGGAAAATAAATAAAATATATGGGGGGGTGCTTCCACACCTGCAAAATAAAGCAGTGGGACTAGATGACCTCAGAATTCTCCAGTATTTATTATTCAATGAGTTTCCTTTCTAACAATAATATAATTTTGTTATCTTTCCAATATACTGTGAGGTCCCAGTAAATAGGAATACTGTATTTTTCCCATTCTTAACTATATTACACATAATGACCCTACCTGGGTCATTAATTTTTTAAAGTTGAATAATTTTTAATTAAAAACCATGTAAATGGCTATAATTTAAATATATCTAGAACAAACCTCAAATATTTTGGTTTTCAAAACCCACAAGAGCATATTTATCAATGGAAAGAAGAAAAGCAACTGATCTTTGTGACATTGGATTTTTGAAAAATTCTGTTTTCACAAATGGGTTTCCCATCAATGGTACAGTACACCTAGAAAATATGAGAGTAAATTAGGTATAGGAAGAACTGGACTTTCTATAAAGAATAGTCAAATTAAATTTAAAATGAATACTAATATAGTACTGGTGTTTCATGGGTTTGCTGGTTTTAACTATTTGCTTTAAAAAAATTCACTGATTTATTTTCTCTTTGTCAGGTCAAAACCCGAGGAACAAACCACCCTCAAATTCATAATCATTTACTTTTCTACACTTTTACTGAAGTATAATTGATATACAATAAATTGTACCTATTTAAAATGTATAATTTGACAATCTTGAACTGATAATTTTAATGTCTATATTTATTCATATTATTGTGAAAGTAAATACTAGATGTCAGAACCAAGACAGATTATTATTGATTACAGCAGTGACCACATTGTTTCTCCTTTATCCCAATATGAGAGGAAACTTGGAATTGGCTGTGCTGGGTCTTTGTTGCTAAGCAGGCTTTTCTTTAATTGCAGTGCATGCACTTCTCATTGCAATGGCTTCTTACTGCAGAGCATGGACTCTGGGATGCATGGGCTTCAGTAATTGTGGTACATGGGCTTAGTTGCTCCTCAACATGTGGGATCTTCCTGGAGCAGGGATCAAACCCATGTCTCCTGCATTGGCAGGCAGATTCTTTACCACTGAGCCACCAGGGAAGCCCTCGATGCTGGGAGCCAGCACGAGGAGTCCCGCCTGTGGCAAAGGTCATGAGGTTAAGGGGTCAGACAGGCAAAGGCAAGTCTGGCCTTAAGGGAGCCTCACTGAATCTGCTCGTGCATCTGCCCCAAAACCAGAGTCTGCCTGCCTTACTGCATTGTGCTTTTTGCCTACTTTTCTGACATTAACAGGGGGCTGTCCCCCCACCACCTTTTTCTGGAAAAAGTTAATTTAGAGCTTTTAGATAATAAGTCTCCTGGGCATAATACGAGTGTTTCAATCCAAAAACCCCTCTGATGGCTTTCTAGCCTTCCTGCCGAACCTTTTACAACTGTGCATATGATTGCTCACAGCCTCCCAACCGCAAGAGGCACAGGAAGCTTAAAACATCCTAGGAATATAGGGACTTCCAAGGAGCCGAAATCATTAGAATAGGACTGATTAAGGGTTTCATTTGTTGAGCCAATACTTGCTGCCAAATTTTCATATCTTTTATTTGCTGATATAGTTGGTATATAGGAAAAACAAGTAGCAACATAGATCTTTGAATTAAGTACCTTCTTTGTTATAACCCACTGCACCTTTGTTCTATAGGGATGTAACTTTAGTGCTTTGAGGGTGATGCAGATTAAAGAAAAACACTTCAGGGGAAATGAGATTAACATTCATTAAGGAAGAGAGCCATAAAGTGTTAACAGGCCTTTGGCCAGAAGATAATGTAAATCACCTGAGATTTTTTTTACAAAAAAGATATACAGAAAGGGTCAGGACTGCTGCCCCTGCATGACTCTGTATCTTCCATTATGTAAAACTTAGGATATATAAACACCTTTTAAAAATAAAGTTATGGGTTTTTGCACAAGCTTAACCTCCCCCGTGTCGACTCTCTCTCTCTTTCTCCCTCTCCCTGCCTCTCTTTTTCAGGCTGATCCCTTGGAACGCAGAGGCTATCTGTGTCTACTTATTTCCACGGGCTTCTAAGACCCACGTGAGAGGGAGCCCAAGGCGGGGCACCCTCCGCTATTCAAGCGGGCGCCTGCGGCCTAACGTAGACGGGGTAAGTTTCTTGTCTTGAGACTTTATTAGCTTTCTGTGTAAACCAAGGAATATCAGCCTCTTTTCTTCACTTGTTTTCTTGCTACACTATTTCTTTCTAATATCCCTCCATATCTTTAATTAAGCAATTAATTCCTAGACTCTGACTCCGTCCCTGCTTTGAATTCCCTGGATCCATCTCTTTTTTTTATTCCTCTCTACTGTCCCTCTCTCTACCACCCCAGGCAAACTTGTCTGCCTTAACTACTTACTCTAGGTATTTTTATTCATTAAAACTTATTGAACTTCTAAGACTTTTCATGTAGGGTCATTATGTGTAATATAGTTAAAAATGAAAGAAAATGCAATATTCCTATTCAGCCATAAGAAGGAATGCATCTGAGTCAGTTCTAATGAGGTGGATGAACCTAGAGCCTATTATACAGAGTGAAGTAAGTCAGAAAGAGAAAAACAAATATTGTATATTAATGGCTATATGGAATCTAGAAGTGTGGTAGTGATGAACCTGTTCACAGAGCAGAAATGGAGATGCAGACATAGAGAACATACTTATGGACAATGGTGGGGGAGAAGAGGGAGAGAGTGTGATGAATGAAAGAGTAGCATGGGTGCATATACACTAACATATGTAAATAGAGAGCCAGTGGGAATTTGCTATATGACTCAGGGAACGCAAACTTGGGCTCTGTAATAACCTAGAGGGGTGGGAATGGGTGGGAGATGAGAGGGAGATTCAAGAGGGAGGGGACATATGTACACTTATGGCTAATTCATGTTGATATATGACAGAAATTGAATCAATAGTGTAAAGCAGTCATCAGTCAATTAAAAATGAATAAATATATATATATTTTAAAATGTTGTATTCCTATTATTAGGACCTCATAGTATATTGGAATTATATCAAAATTACATGTATGTATCTTCCAGGTTCCATCTCCTCAGATTTGAGTTTTGAAGAATTCTGTCAGCTACTTTGGCAAGTAAATGGATAACATTAAAAGAAAATACATACACACTCATATTTGCACATACTTTGGGTTTTTAAATAATGATTCAAATGCAGTATAACTAGAGCCTTCTAAAAAGATGTGTGTGTACATTTGTGTGAGAGATTTTATTTTCTTTTGTGACAACTGGTGTAGATCATTTAAAGAGCTTTCAAGTGCTAGTTGACATTAAATAATGTAGTTTAATAATGTTGAATCTATTGTTTCTTGATTAACCTACTTTGGAAATAAAATATCTGTTCAATTTACATTATCTAGCTGACATTTTTCTGTCAAAAAGAAGTAGAGGTGAGTGTCTATTTTTACACAGCTCCTTTAGAAAACTTACATTTTGGGAATGTTGATATTATTATTCACTTGCCAAATACAGCACCTTTTATCCCAAGTAGATAATATATATTAAAATCTGTAATAGTTTTGTGAGTTTTAGCAAAAGAAGCCATAAAGTGACAATCAAACAATGTAGTGTATCAGCCAGTCTTTTAAATTCATTTTCTTGTCAAACACCAGGTGATATGTGTGTCATATGTGTACATTTTAAGAACTGTTTGGCATTTGTCATCTAGGCACTGAGTTTGCCATGTCTAGACTCAAGGAATCTAACATTACACTCAGCTGACTTGAATCTGATTAATGTTCTATTGCATTTCCTTTTTCCTTTTTAAAAGTTGAAATAATTAAATAAGAAAGTTTCTTCAGAAAATGCTTTAAAAAGTGTTTGCTCTGTTGCTCTGTCTTTGTTTTTTTTTTTTTTAACTACAATGAATATTCTGACTTTTTTTTTTTGTCTTAACATTTTCACATACTAGGAACATTTACTAAACTCCCATGAAAGAAAATATCAGAAGTGATTGATACATGTCAGAAGAATTAGGTTTAACTTTCTTTAAAGCAGTGTTTCTTTAATCACCTGCATATTTTGCTAAAATGTCAATTCTTGTTCAATAATTGAAAGATGGGATTTAAAATTCGGCATTTCTAACAAACTCTCAAGTCCATGTCCCTGGTCCGTGAAGCTCATGTATATTCTCAAGACTATAGAAAGAAACTCCATTAAAATGTTTTTTAATCCCTGTGGAAGTGGAATAACTAAAATATATAGAGTGTTAGGAATTATTAAGTAATTTTCTTTTACAGATTGTGTCATTTGATAATGCAGCTTAAAGTTGTTGATAAGACCTATTTGAGTTTGGGGAAGGAAGTTTGTGTGCTGTACTAGCTTTCGATACTAATGACAGGACCCATCAGATTTTCTCAGCATACAAAGACAAGTGGAAAGGAAGTGATTTATCTGCCTACTCAAGTTGTTGCTTTGAAAGAAAAGTAGAATTTAATGTTTAATGGTTTAGATGACTCAGTGAATAGTCTGTTGTTCTAGATTATTTTCTCCATTCTTCCAATGACATATTAGTATCATCTAATATTTATCTTGAAGGTATGTTAGAAAGCTCATTTTCCATATTCTATCAGTTTGAGACTCTATAAAATAAATGGAGAATTTGGTAGAAATTGTGGCTGTTCAGTTCAGTTCAGTTCAGTTTCTCAGTCGTGTCCGATTCCTTGTGACCCCATGAATTGCATGACACCAGGCCTCCCTGTCCATCACCAACTCCCGAAGTTCACCCAAAATCATGTCCATCGAGTCAGTGATGCCATCCAGCCATCTCATTCTCTGTCGTCCCCTTCTCCTCCTACCTCCAATCCCTCCCAGCATCAGGGTTTTTCCAAAGAGTCAACTCTTTGCATGAGGTGGCCAAAGTATTGGAATTTCAGCTTCAGCATCAGTCCTTCCAATGAACACCCAGGACTGATCTCCTTTAGAATGGACTGGTTGGACCTCCTTGCAGTCCAAGGGACTTGGCAAGAGTCTTCTCCAACACCACAGTTAAAAATTATCAATTCTTCAGCACTCAGCTTTCTTCGGGCATATGTTAAGGTGAAAGATGCTTATTCGGCATTGCCTATAATGCACGGTAATGACTTATTAAGAATGCATTTTACGTAGAGTCCCATGGATTAACATAGGCATACATTTTCCCTGCATATAGGCAAAAATTTTACTTTTGGAAGTTTCAATTCCCTAGTATTTCACACGATGGAGCTCCCTGTTCTTATTTTTCTCTATGCCATTTATTATCATGTATTAACAATTAGGAATGTCTGTTTCAGTTTGCTTTTTACTCAACTATTTTTATAGATTACTTCCGAGATCATTCCTTTTATATTTAATATATTTTCAGTATGGGGAATGAGTCATGATGGCTTGCATATTACTGCTGGTGACTCAACTTTCCATCTATTTTCATAGGCTGGTGTATGTATACACAGTATGTTAAATACTATGTTGCTTTCTTTAATTTGGTACTAGTCACCCAGTTGATAGTGAACTCACTAAGAGTACTTCTCTTAAGAGAACTTTATGTAAACAAAGTGTCACGTATCTGGTGATCCACACAGTCAAAGGCTTTGGCATATTCAGTAAAGCAGAAATAGATGTTTTTCTGGAGCTCTAATGCTTTTTCAATGATCCAGCAGATGTTGGCAATTTGATCTCTGGTTCCTCTGCCTTTTCTAAAACCAGCTTGAACATCTGGAAGTTCACGGTTCACGTATTACTGAAGCCTGGCTTGGTCATGGTAGTAGTAGTTTTAAAATACAAAAGGATAAAAATGAAAATTTGAATAAACTTTAGGGGGTGTTGGACTGGAAAGAGAAGTATCCTTAACTCATGGTTTATCAATGTGTATATGTAGTTAAATAAATGACTGTAGATGCAAGCATGTGTTAATGTATTTATATATGTGTGCATATATGTGTTTATCCATATGTTCTCTGTCTTTGAGCAAGAGAGAGCTCTGGATCAGTGAACCTCAAATTTAAAACCATAAACACACGTAGCATGATGACCCCATTAAAAGGAACCATGATTCCTTGGAAAAATGACTGATCATAACAGGACTTTGAGTAGAAGCAATACAAGGTGAATCAGTTACTTCCTGTTGTGTCAAAAACAAAGAATCACTCAAATAAAGATGAGACATGTCAAAAGCTTGAAGGGGCACCCATTTGCCAAGTCTCTCAAAATCTGGCCTCAAAATAAATGATTACATGGATTTTAAGTCACTGAAAGAAAGGGAAATTGTGGGTTCTTGCTGTCAAGGCTGTATATTGTCACCCTGCTTATTTAACTAATATGCAGAGTACATCATGAGAAACGCTAGGCTGGAAGAAGCAAAGGCTGGAATCAAGATTGCCAGGAGAAATGTCAATAACCTCAGATATGCTGATGACACCACCCTTATGGCAGAAAGTGAAGAACTAAAGAGCCTCTTGATGAAAGCGAAAGAGGGGAGTGGAAAAGTTGGCTTAAACTCAACATTCAGAAAATGAAGATCATGGCATCTGATCCCATCACTTCATGGGAAATAGATGGGGAAATAGTTAGACTTTATTTTAGGGGGCTCAAAAATCATTGCAGATGGTGATTACAGCCGTGAAATTAAAAATTGCTTACTCCTTGGAAGGAAAATTATGACCAAACTAGACATCATATTGAAAAGCAGAGACATTACTTTGCCAACAAATGCCCGTCTAGTCAAGGCTATGATTTTTCCGGGGGTCATGTATGAATGTGAGAGTTGGACTGCGAAGAAAGCTGAGTGCCAAAGAATTGATGGTTTTGAACTGTAATATTGGAGAAGACTCTTGAGTCCCTTGGACTGCAAGGAGATCCAACCAGTCCATCTTAAAGGAGATCAGTCCCGGGTGTTCGTTGGAAGAACTCGTTGAAGCTGAAGCTCCAGTACTTTGGCCACCTGATGGGAAGAACTGACTCATTTGAAAAGACCCTGATGCTGGGAAAGATGGAGGACATGAGGAGAAGGAGACGACAGGATGAGATGGTTGGATGGCATCATCGACTCAATGGACATGGGTTTGGGTGGACTCCAGGAGTTGGTGATGGACAAGGAGGTCTGACGTGCTGCAGTTCATGGGGTCACAAAGATTCGAACACGACTGAGCGACTGAACTGAACTGATGCAGCATCCCAGAAAGTGAAATGAAGTTGCTCAGTCGTGTCCGATTGTTTGCGACCTGTGGACTGTAGCCCACCAAGCTCCTCCATCCATGGGATTCTCCAGGCAAGAATACTGGAGTGGGTTGCCATTTCCTTCTGCAAGGCATTCCATAAGGCCTTTAAATTTCACTGGATCACAGTGTTGAGCATTTCACTGAACAAATAAACTTCATAAATGTATATTTTAAGTTTGACATCTGTTCACTTCAGTTCGGTGGCTCAGTCGTGTCCGACTCTTTGCGACCCCATGAATCGCAGTACGCCAGGCCTCCCTGTCCATCACCAACTCCCGGAGTTCACTCAGATTCACGTCCGTCGAGTCAGTGATGCCATCCAGCCATCTCATCCTCTGTCGTCCCCTTCTCCTCCTGCCCCCAATCCCTCCCAGCATCAAACTCTTTTCCAATGAGTCAACCCCTTGCATGAGGTGGCCAATAAATTTAAAAGTGTGTATCTTCTTTTTTCCTAGTTGTTAATTTTATGAAATCTTTATGGATTTCATAAAGTAAAAATTATCTCTAAATCACTTCATATATTAGAGTTTTTAAACCTGGCCTAGCCAAAAATTATTTTGTATTTATGGTATTGTCATACTATTAAAAGACTTATAGTATTCCAATACATATATTCAATATCCACATTATCCTGTATTTCATATTTATGGAGATATCTTTCCTTGAGATCTGTCTCTATGCTTCTTGTTCAGCTTTCCTTTATTACGGATCTTGGATTCCATGCTTCATTATTTCAAACCCTCCTGACCTTCTTCCACAGCATATTTTTGATTATAAATGTAATTATATGAAGACATGTGTGTGTTTGGTGAGGGGCTATTGCACAAATCAAATAAACTGTTAAAATTTTAAGGATATCATGTTACAATGTTTGTTCATTTATAGTTTAAAAAGATACATTAAAGTCACTTGTAATTTACTGATATAAAGTTTAAGGAAGATATAGCAATTTCTGATCACTCTTAACATCTAAGAGGTGTGGTAGGAAGAATGAAAGTGTATGAAAGTATTTTGTTTTCATACTTTTCTCTATACAATCTATAGAATCTTTATTACTTTAAATTTAATACTTGACCATATGTTTCTGTATAATTAATAAAAATCTACTTGAGTTTTCTCTAAGCCAGAAACTTTTAGAGCCTTTGAATATTTGCAGCATTGCAATAGCTACTGTGATCAATGCTAAAGAAAGAGATAATATTGTCTCTAAAATTAGGGAATATACATGATGCTGTTATGGGAACATTGGATAAACCTCTTACAGACTTACATGATTCTTTAAAATATAAAAATAATTAAGTGCCTACATTAACAGAGGCATTATAATAATGATAAAAATTCAAATAAAAGACAGTGAGTTCACTATAAAATTTGCATGAAGACTGAGTTTCACAGTAAATGATAAAGCCATATCAATCTGTGTTGAATAGATTTCCATACTGTCTAGAAATAAAAAAAATCATCAGCAGATAAAATGTTGTTTTCAGAATATCAAAAGAAAATTTCCGATTCAACTTTGGATGCTATGTATAATTCAGTAATTTCAAAAGTTAATAGATTAATAACTTATATTTAACAAAGACAAGTGCAGAAATGTGCCACTTCTATGTACTCTAGTGCCTGAGAATCCACATATACAATTTCATAATTATTATTAGTTATGATGTCATAACTCTGAAACTATGCAGCTATGTGTTTTCATTTAGAAATTAGTAAAACTTTTATGGAAGCTTCTGTAATGCTATTTCAGTTCTTTAGTCTTATTTAAATTTAATTGACAAGACAGACTTGAAGTTTTCAGTGAAAGGGGACAAAGCTATGGTAATGGTGTGCATGTTTAAGGTATTTTAGCTATTCCATGAACTACGTGTCTTACAAAGATAATATTACTATCTCTGACCTGTTCTTTATTTATCTCTTTCTTTTATTGCAATTAAGATGATTAGTTCAACTTTAAAAAATTTCATATATTTTGTTACTTCAGAAATTATATTCCAAAAAAGAAGTGATACAGAACAAATTTAGTAACACTTGGGAAAAGGTTTTCTTGTTGTTGTTGTTTAGTCACCAAGTTGTGTCTGACTCTTTGCGATCCCACAGACTGTAGCCCAGGATTCTCTGTCCATGGGATTCTCCAGGCAAGAATATTGGAGTGGGTTGCCAATTCCTTCTCTAGGGGATATTCCGGATGCCATGATCTTCGTTTTCTGAATGTTGAGCTTTAAGCCAACTTTTTCACTCTCCTCTTTCACTTTCATCAAGAGGCTTTTTAGTTCTTCTTCACTTTCTGCCATAAGGGTGGTGTCATCTGCATATCTGAGGTTATTGATATTTCTCCCGGCAATCTTGATTCCAGCTTGTGTTTCTTCCAGTCCAGGGTTTCTCATGATGTACTCTGCATAGAAGTTAAATAGCAGGGTGTCAATAGACAGCCTTGACGTACTTCTTTTCCTATTTGGAACCAGTCTGTTGTTCCATGTCCAGTTCTCACTGTTGCTTCCTGACCTGCATACAGATTTCTCAAGAGGCAAGTTAGGTGGTCTGGTATTCCCATCTCTTTCAGAATTTTCCACAGTTTATTGTGATCCACACAGTCAAAGGCTTTGGCATAGTCAATAAAGCAGAAATAGATATTTCTCTGGAACTCTCTTGCTCTTTCCATGATCCAGTGGATGTTGGCAATTTGATCTCTGGTTCCTCTGCCTTTTCTAAAACCAGCTTGAACATCAGGAAGTTCACAGTTCACATATTGCTGAAGCCTGGCTTGGAGAATTTTGAGCATTACTTTACTAGCATGTGAGATGAGTGCATGGGAAATAGATGGGGAAACAGTGGAAACAGTGTCAGACTTTATTTTTTGGGCTCCAAAATCACTGCAGATGGTGACTGCAGCCACGAAATTAAGACGCTTACTCCTTAGAAAAGTTATGACCAACCTAGATAGTATATTCAAAAGCAGAGGCATTACTTTGCCGACTAAGGTCCGTCTAGTCAAGGCTATGGTTTTTCCTGTGGTCATGTATGGATGTGAGAGTTGGACTGTGAAGAAGGCTGAGCACTGAAGAACTGATGCTTTTGAACTGTGGTGTTGGAGAAGACTCTTGAGAGTCCCTTGGACTGCAAGGAGATCCAACCTGTCCATTCTGAAGGAGATCAACCCTGGGATTTCTTTGGAAGGAATGATGCTAAAGCTGAAACTCCAGTACTTTGGCCACCTCATGCGAAGAGTTGACTCATTGGAAAAGACTCTGATGCTGGAGGGGATTAGGGGCTGGAAGAGAAGGAGACCACCAAGGATGAGATGGCTGGATGGTATCACGGACTTGATGGACATGAGTCTGAGTGAACTCTGGGAGAGGGTGATGGACAGGGAGGCCTGGCGTGCTGCGATTTATGGGGTTGCAAAGAGTCGGACACGACTGAGCGACTGAACTGAACTGAGGGATCGAATTTGCATCTCCTGTATTGGCAGGTGGATTCCTTACCACTGAGCCACCAAGAAAGTGGGGGAAAGGTTTTACACAAGGAAAATGATTAATTAATCTGAAAAATTACATATTCATAGAGTATTTTTACAATATGTTTTATTTATGTACAGACACAAAACAACTACTCTAATTTTGACTCAATAATATAAATGTGATTTTTTAATATAAAATGTTGAAAATAAATCCCACTCTGCTTTTCTCATTAGTGACATCTTCTTCTCTTTTAATAATTAAACAGTTGAAAACTAATTATTTTATTGGAAATCACAGCAAAATATAATCAGGACAATAAATCTGCTGCAAAAATATATAATATATATATATCATTTAGAATACACTTTCCCATATTTTCCCCATTAACAGTACTCATGCCTGAACTAATTGTTCATGTAGGTGAATGAATGAACAATTTGTTCATATTACTAGAATCACCATGATTTATATTCATTCACCTTTGATATGGTCATCTTACTTTTTCCAGACAAATGTTAAGTATGCTAATTATTGTTTTTATGAACATGTCTATAATACACTTTAAATAGTATTTAAAAAATATTTTTCAATGTGAAATTATATTTATAAAAAGTAGCTCATCAAGAAATATAAAATGGCTCAGTCATGGAAAATTTTGCTTTTGATATTTAGAAAATGGACTGAGATGTTGGGATCACTCCAGGGGTAAGAAATAAACAAAAATCTAGTCAAATTAAGTAAGAAAAGTAAACTTTACTTTCAGGTATATATTTAGGTATCTTAGTTTAGATGCAAAGATATTCAAGGACTATTTCATATAAACTGTATCATATAGAGAAAATATTTAGGATATTTTAAGTGGCAGTGACCTATTTGAAGAATATATAATAAATCTCTACTTTTTCCATCCATATACTGATGATTATTTGTATTTGTTCTACATGTCATTTTGGTTGGATATGAAGTAGCAGACATTCCATTAACATCATGAAATTAAGAATGTTAATGGATGAATTAAGCATGGAAATGAATGGAGTTACTTTCAGATAAATATGTATACATATAGGTTATATCCATAGCTTTGATCTGAGTAAAATTTTAATGAGAATTTAACAATACATTCTTAATTATTTTTACCAAGGGTCAAAACTGTGAAGAAAAATGTATATTATAATGGTTGCGATACAACAAAGTAATTACATCATAGTTGTCAATAAGGAGTTTGCAAAGTAACTTAGGATTGCAAAACTATACAAAGACAAGTTTAAAGTGATAGAAAGATATATAATATATAGAAAAGATTAGTCGACCTATGCCTGATATGGAAGACACTTGGTGAATTTAAAGAAAAAAGATAATGTGAAATTTTTATTCAGTTGGATATTGCAATAATTACTTCACTTTAATTCCACTTCCCAGATGACTCATTTTCAACAATTAAAGAGATTATGACAGGAGAGAGATCAGATTAACAACAATCTGTCTTCAATAACACAGTACTTTTTTTTAAATGAGCAAAAGATCATCTGGGGAGAGGATAACTGTGCTTCAGGCAGTTTGGGCAATACAAATGAGAGATCAGTGATTGTTAGAGAGTTAAAAAGTTTCCCCAAACAAACTGTTCCCCTGTGAAAAGTTGAGTTACTTGTTACATTTGATTTTGACTAGGAGAAGCTGGCCTTGACATCTGCTATCTTACTAAGCTTATTATTACTCCAGATGGCAACTTCAAACTGTTCTCCAGTGTTTCACTTCTATAGAATAATAATTTTGTGCTTTCAGAGCACAAGACACTTATCTTCATATTACTGTTTCCATTTCATTATGTTTATTAAAATGTTTTATCAATAAGATTTAAGGATATAAATTAAACAGTGGCATCGATAAAGCTTTTTTGAACTAGACAAATAATCTCAGAAAACAGCTACTATTTAAATACTAAGAAAAAATGTTTTCCTAAAAATTTAATAAAATCACATTTTATCTCTTCTAATTAGATAAATAATTCTACCATGTCAGACCAAATGAAAGAAAATGAAATATAGAATTTAGGTGGGACACAAACCAGAAATTTGGAGAGCAGTTCTAAATTCAGCAGAACAAAATATCAGAAAGATAATCCTTCTCCAAAATTAAAAAAAAAAAAAAAGCTCATGCCTAATTACCAGATTTAAGCTATTGATCAGAATTTTCTAATTAGTTTCATTAACCAATTCTCCTTAATTCTTCCACAAAATTATGGGGTTCAGCTCCTGCTTATGGACTTTGTTTGGGAAGGAGAGTAATCATAGAAGGAGGATTAAATGAAAGATATTATTGATAAGACATATAACCCGAAGTAGCTGATTGGTGAGATAGAGTAAAGAAACAGAGACTGTGATATGAACTGGATCGTGTTGAATAAATTTAAACAGAGAAAAGATTGAAGACAAAGTAGAAGGAGGAGGAGAAGAGGAAGTAGAAGAAGAAGGAGGAGGAACAAAAGACAAGAAAGAGAAGAGGGAGGAAGAGAGGATGGTTAAGGGAGGAGATGAGAAAGTAGCAAATCTCTGACATTTGTACCTAAGTGCACTGTAATAGAAATTGTTGCTAAGCTCAATCACAGACTTGGTATTATTTCTCATGATATTTTTTAACGTGCTTTTTCTTAATGAACTACTCTTATTCACAGATGAGCAGTCACGAAAAGGGAACATACACAAACATGCACACACGAGGCAAAGAAAAATGAGTGAGAAGAATACAATTGATAGTTAAGGAATTGGAATTTTGGGGGCAAAGAACCAGAGAGAGGAAATGGACGGGAGGGGGCAAAGAAAGAGCAACCCAGAAATTTGCATAAAGATCATTGTAGTCTCTCATTAAATAAAAGCATGTGCACATGCAAGGGGAAATTCCACAAGGCTAGGAAAATTGCTACTGGATCAATGTTAGGCGAACATTCCCAGAACTCACAGAAGGACTTGAGACTTTCAAATTCCAACCAGCCAGGTGAAAAGACCTAATTGAAAAAGTATTATATTCAGTAAAAATCTAAGACAGTTTACACAGTAAATATAAGTCTAAGCTAGAATTAAAACAACTCTGAGTAGACCATAATATAACTTAAAATGAAAATGTAAAAGAAAATGCTAATCCACAACTTAATGGCATTCAAACAAATTTCAACAATCTTAAATCTGCAGAAAGACAAGAAGATCCACAGAATCACAGGAGAATATTCATCAATGTCAGTATTCAATCAAAAAATTACTAGACAAAATTTCTACTTACAAGTTTCAAAATAATAATAATAATAAAGCCAGTTGAACATGGCAAAATAAAACAGAACTTGAAGACTAATCAACAGAGATTATTCAGTCTAAGGGGAAAAAAAAAAAAAGGACACTTAGTGACCTATGGATAATATATTGTGTATTGTGACTGAAGTTGCAAAAAAGAGAGAAGACAGTAAATGGGGTGGAGGTGGGAGGTGGGGCATTTGTAGATAACTACTCAAACATTCCTAAATTTTGTTTGAAAAAAATTAGAAATACATAAAATTCAGGGAATATCATAGGATATATTAAAAGACAACAATGCCAAGGTATATCATAGTCAAACTCCTGAAAACAAATTTTAAAAAACTATCTTGAAATCTTCTGTGGATCAAAGACAGTTATAACTGAAAAGGCAGTTATAACTGAAATTCCCAAGTTGTCTAATTAATATAAACAACATTGAGTTGCTTTTCCCAGTGTTGTCTGAAACCACCTGAATTAGCCACTTCTCTTATTGTGTATACGTACAGTCAGAACATAGTAATGAAGAAACTTCACATATTTCTAAATTGTGTAATGAACGTGAATATTATCCTATCATATTTTAGTTTGAAAATGCCAAATCATGTGAACTTTACTTGTGAGACTGAGAACCAACTGTCATATAGAGACCATATTCTGAGAAGGCCACTGTTTACAGAAAGCAATAGAAAGAAGCTTGTAGATTTCTGAAATTAAGCATAGTCTTGAAGGTTATAAAGAAGCATAGAATATGCCAAGCTAAAGTCCTCCTCTCTTTATTTGCCCTAAAGGGAATATTTAATTCACTTTATCAATTCTACCAAAACAATAATTTGTAACAGATATGAGCAAAAACTCCAGGAGATGTGATGGACAGGGAAGCTTGGTATGCTGCAGTGCATGAGGTCGTAAAGTGTTGGACAGGGCTGAGTGACGGAACAACAATGAGAGAAAATATAGCTTAGGGTGAAAGTAAAAGTTGCTCAGTCATGTCTGACTCATTGAGACTCCATGGTATATACATTTCATGAAATTCTCCAGGCCAGAATACCGGAGTGGGTAGCCTTTCCCTTCTCCAGGGGATCTCCCCAACACAAGAATCGAGCCAGAGTCACCTGCATTACAGGCAGATTCTTCTCCAACTGAGCTATCAGGGAATCCCTTGCATAACATAATGCCATTCTAAAGACATTCAGTTCAGTTCAGTTCAGTTGCTTAGTCGTGTCTGACTCTTTGCGACCCCAGGAATCATAGCACTCCAGGCCTCCCTGTTCATCACCATCTCCCGGAGTTCACTCAGACTCACGTCCATCGAGTCAGTGATGCCATCCAGCCATCTCATCCTCTGTTGTCCCCTTCTCCTCCTGCCCCCAGTCCCTCCCAGCATCAGAGTCTTTTCCAATGAGTCAACTCTTCGCATGAGGTGGCCAAAGTACTGGAGCCTCAGCTTTAGTATCATTCCTTCCAAAGAAATCCCAGAGCTGATCTCCTTCAGAATGGACTGGTTGGATCTCCTTGCAGTCCAAGGGACTCTCAAGAGTCTTCTCCAACACCACAGTTCAAAAGCATCAGTTCTTCAGTGCTCAGCTTTCTTCACAGTCCAACTCTCACATCCATACATGACTACTGGAAAAACCCATTTTTAATCCATTTTGAATAAATTTAGGAAGACTTTGTATAGCAATCCATTAATACAAGTAAGTAGAAGAGTAAGGGTTAAAATGTAAGATTATTAGTCTTTCCAATGCATATTTGTTTTACATGTGAAGAGTCTTATCTTGAGATTCAGCAAGCTGTTTCCACATAGTTGAAAACACTTAACAAATAAATTCACTTAGCTTAAGGTACAAAGCACAATCTGCATAAACCCTAGAACTAATCATTATATTTTTCCTTTCCCAAAATATTTATCTCAATCTTGTTTTTTCTTTTGCAACAGCAAACTATTTTAAATTTTATTTTTGCTCTACTCAACAGATTTTCCTTGAGAGATAATTATATATAAGAACTTAGATAAACACTGGGGATTCAAGGTGAAAAATTCTAATAAGATTTCAATCTGATAGATTATTTAACATGCATGCAACTAAATATAGCATAGAATGGGCTAAAAAATGTTATCCAAAATTAAACTTGGGTAACAAGCCTGGAATGATTCATTTTTCCTGTATAATCTTCAGTTCAGTTCAGTCACTCAGTCGTGTCTGACTCTTTGTGACCCTATGGACTGCAGCTCACCAGGCTTCCCTGCCCATCACCAACTCTGGGAGTTTGCTCAAACTCATGTCCATCGATCGGTGATGCCATCCAATCATCTCATCCTCTGCCGTCCCCTTCTCCTCCTGCCTCTATCTTTCCCAGCATCAGGGTCTTTTCCAGTGAGTCAGTTCTTCACATCAGGTAGCCAAAGTATTGGAGTTTCAGCTTCAGCATCAGTCACTCCAAAGAATTTTCAGGACTGATTTCCTTTAGGACTGACTGGTTTGATCTACTTGCAGTTCAAGGGATTCTCAAGAGTCTTCTCCAACACCACAGTTCAAAAGCATCAGTTTTTTGATGCTTCCTTTATAGTC
This sequence comes from Oryx dammah, assembly GCF_014754425.2. Taxonomy (NCBI): domain Eukaryota; kingdom Metazoa; phylum Chordata; class Mammalia; order Artiodactyla; family Bovidae; genus Oryx; species Oryx dammah. Next base: position 57,277,952 of record NW_024070208.1, read on the forward strand.
CAACTCTCATGTCCATACATGACTACTGGAAAAACCGTGGCTTTGACTAGATGGACCTTTGTCAGCAAAGTAATGTTTCTGCTTTTAAATTGAGATTAGTGGAAAAATTATTTTATGTTGCAAGCAAGTTTTATTTTGGACTTTGGAATAGATACTTGTAAAAGTATCTGTGTTTTCATTTAATTTTGTTGAACTGGCAAAGTAGGACAACCCATATTAACATAAATGGGATAGACGGTCTCAATGATATATTGCATGTCCACAAGCATAGACAGAAACCTTACAAGTCTATTCCTGAATCACACCCCTCACTGCATCTCTGAATGATTCTGTTACAATATAAATATTCCAAGAGAGAAAAAAATATTTCACAAGTGAATAAAAAAAGATCTTAGAAATTATGAAATATCACAAGTATACTATATGGGACTATATGATTTAGATATTAAACAGAAATAGTGCCCTGGATATGTTAATACTAACCTTGGAAAGATGAATTGGAGAAGAAGTTTGGTAGTAGGAAAAACTTTTTTGATACCTGAATTTGTAATTAAAGATGAGTAGAGGGCTGCCATCAGTTCAGTTCAGTTTAGTCGCTCAGTCATGTCTGACTGTTTGCAACCTCATGAATTGCAGCACGCCAGGCCTCCCTGTCCATCATCAACTACTGGAGTCCACCCAAACCCATGTCCATCGAGTCGGTGATGCCATCCACCCATCTCATACTCTGTTGTCTCCTTCTCCTCCTCCCCTCAATCTTACTCAGCATCAGGGTCTTTTCAAATGAGTCAGCTCTTCTCATCAGGTGCCGAAAGTACTGTAGTTTCAGCTTCAACATCAGTCCCTCCAATGAACACAAGGGCTGATCTCCTTTAGGATAGACTGGTTAGATCTCCTTGAAATCCAAGGGACTCTCAGGAGTCTTCCCAACACCACAGTTCAAAAGCATCAATTCTTCGGCACTCAGCTTTCTTTATAGTCCAACTCTCACACACATACATGACCGCTGTAAAAACCATAGCCTTGACTAGATAGACCTTAGTCGGCAAAGTAATGTCTCTGCATTTTAATATGATGTCTAGGTTGGTCATAACTTTCCTTCCAGGAGTAAGCATCTTTTAATTTCATGACTGCAATCACCATCTGCAGTGATTTTGAAGCCCCCCAAAATAAAGACAGCCACTGTGTCCACTGTATGCCTATCTATTTGCCATGAAGTGATGGGACCAGATGCCATGATCTTCGTTTTCTGAATGTTGAGCTTTAAGCCAACTTTTTCACTCTCCTCTTTCACTTTCATCAAGAGACTTTTTAATTACTCTTCACTTTCTGCCATAAGGGTGGTGTCATCTGCATATCTGAGGTTATTGATATTTCTCCTGGCAATCTTGATTCCAGCTTGTGCTTCTTCCAGCCCAACATTTCTCATGATGTACTCTGCATAGAAGTTAAATAAGCAGAGTGACAATATACAGCCTTGACGTACTCCTTTTCCTATTTGAAAACAGTCTGTTGTTCCATGTCCAGTTCTAACTGTTACTTCCTGACCTGCATACAGATTTCTCAAGAGGCAGATCAGGTGGTCTGGTACTCCCATCTCTTTCAGAATTTTCTTTTCTTTTCTTTTCTTTTTGAGATCCTCAGAGTCAAAGGCTTTGGCATAGTCAATAAAGCAGAAATAGATGTTTTTCCGGAACTCTCTTCCTTTACCCATGATCCAGCAGATGTTGGCAATTTGATCTCTGGTTCCTCTGCCTTATCTAAAACCTGCTTGAACATCTGGAAGTTCACAGTTCATGTATTCCTGAAGCCTGGTTTGGAGAATTTTAAGCATTGCTTTACTAGCGTGTGAGATGAGTGATATTGTGCAGTAGTTTGAGCATTCTTTGGCATTGCCGTTCTTTGGAACTGGAGTAAAAACTGACCATACTTCTATACAAATGTTTCCTAATTAATTAATTAGCCATGTTATTTTAGATTACCTTTGTGCTTACACATGCATTTAATAAAAATTTTTCAGAAGAAAAAAGTTCTTGACTTCAAGATTATTTTTTAAAACATATTCATTCTATAACAAATTCTATGATGCATAGAAATAACCTTTTTTGAATGCTGTAATATGCCATTGGTCCCCAACCCCTAGACCACAGACAGGTACTGGTCTTTAGGAAAGTAGGTATGAGGTGAGAGATAAGATTTTATGACTTGAGAAGATTATTATAGATATTTGCAATGCAATTGGATACATTTAATTACAATTCAAAAAATGGTATTATTACATATGTGTCAAAATTATCTCAGATATTGTATACCAAGAAATATATAATAAAATATAACTTTCATTATTTGAATTCTTAATTCACTTATAGATCTACATTCAAAGTCTAAACTCTCAGAATCTCACTTTTCTCCAGTGAAACTAGAGGATTGTAAAGTTGTCCCTAATCTTTCATCTTCACGATAAAATTATTAAGGTATGTAAAAATCTTAACATA